>NC_054552.1:421902-461902 GCF_017654505.1 Polyodon spathula | reverse complement strand
TTGACCCCGACCCTATCCCTGACCCTAACATTACCAAGAGTCTGAACCCCACTGCCACACATTTACACATCAAGTAGCAGTGGGTAGACAATGACAATGTTTCTGTGTTTCTCCCTCTCGCAGTGACACTGCTGTCTCACTCCCTCTCCTCTCTCTCTCTCTCCCCATCCCTCCTCTCTTAAGAGAGTGTCCTGAGGGGAGTCTAGACCCCTTCACCAGAGTCTGGGGATCCTGACCGGCGCTCAGCTCTTCTCCCTCAATAAGGAGGAGCTCAAGGTGGTGTGTGGAGATGAGGGCTCGCGGGTCTACAGCCAGATCACCGTGCAGAAAGCACAGCTGGAGGTGAGGGGCAGCGGAAGAGGGAGCAGGGCGCAGGACAGGGAGGTGGGAGTAGGGGAAAGGAGCAGGGGCAGGGAGGAGGGAGTAGGGGCAAGAAGCAGGGCAAAGACCGGGCAGTGGCAGGGAGGAGGAAGTAGGGACAAGGAGCAGGGTGAGGCGAGCAGTGGGAGAAATTAAAAAGGACATTATGATACTCATTTGCATCATAGAATAACTCCCCTCATTCACTCCCTGTCGGCTCGTTCAGTTTTCCCGTTCATCGTCGTCCTCAAATCCTCCTTTCATCCCTTTCCTCCTCCTCTGTTCCTTCGCCACTCCGCTCCTCCTTCCCCCCACTCGTTTAGGCCTTTAATCTCGTCTCGCTTCATCCCTCTGAGTAATTCTTATCCACCCCCTTTATTAAGATTTTAGTAATCCCCGGTGAGTTCCTGACGTAGACAGATCTTACCATTAGATAGTCTAGTCTCTCTCCTGCACTCCCCCCCCCCCCCTCCCCCCCCCCCTCCACTCTCTCTCTAGACTATTTCGTCAGAAGAGAGGGAGACGAATACTCATTAGTAAACGGGGACTTATTAGAGGTCACCCCCCCTCCCCCCTCTGCCCAACCCCCCTCCCCCCCCCCCCCACCCCTCCCCCCCCCCCCCCCCCCCCCCCCCTCCCCTCTCCCCTGTCTCTCTCGCTCTCTCTCTCTCTCTCTCTCTCTCTCTCTCTCTCTCTCTCTCTCTCTCTCTCTCTCTCTCTCTCTCTCTCTCTCACTCTCTTCTCTCTCTTCACTCGTCTCTCTCTCTCTCTCTCTTTCTCTCTCTCTCTCTCTCTCAGAAGAGCCAGGGTGACTCTGAACTTCAGGAGATCATGAGGAGGAGACAGGAGAAGATCACGTCAACCAGCCATGAATAAGAAACACTGTCCAACTGCAGCTCATATAATCCAAATACAAAACAACCTGGTGACTGGCTGACAAAATCAGATAGCAACAAACAAACACACAGATTGCTACTGAGAGCAGTGATGTGGTAGCAATCCTGTCCTGCCACAGCTAGTACATCACTGCTGTCAGAATAGGAGGAGGAGAGAACATACACAATTATACAAGGTGTAGATCCATCTGTACAACTAATCTGACAAAATGCCATACACGGATACAATTATATTATGCAATTCATTAATTTTCCAGGTTTCAGAAGTTCAGAATAGTGATGCTGCTGCTGTGTTTTTGATTTGTGCTTTTTTTTTTAATGCTTCATGAATATATTAATATATTAACACATTGCTTTTATGAAATGATAATAAAGAAATCCCATAATACTAATCGCGTGTTTTGTTGTTTGATGCGGAGTAGGCGGGTGTATTGGACTGGTTTTAGTTTTTCTAGTTTAGCAGAAATTGATAACTACAAATATTAAATATTGCAATCCTAGATTTTGCAACATCATAATTCAAATATGTTGATGTTATCTCTGAAACATATGGAACCGAAGGGGATTTTTAAATCTGCAGAAATCTGCAATCTCTGCATATCTATATAGCGACAGCGGCGTGACTGTGCGGGTTTGCAATATCACTGTAGCAATACAGTATCGCGGTGAGCTGGTCAAAGTCCAAAGTCATGCTTACTCGGCTGCATGTGAAAACGCCTCATGAATAATGCAAATACAGGGGCGGGCTTATAAATAATATATTCACATGCCAGTGAGATCAGACAGAGGGCTCATGAATAATACACATAGAGGCGTGGCCCAGATAGATCAGGGCGTGATCCCCTTTAGTTTCTGAGTAAATGGGCGTGGCTTTATCTTGTGAGATCATGAATAATAAACAACAGTGGGAACGAAAGGTGGGATTTAGACAGGTGATTGGCTCTGCCAGTATCTTCAGCGAGTTGGGCGGGGCTTGGTATCGAACGCCTGTCGCAGAGAAGTCGTGCTATTCCACGCAGCGAACGTAGTGTAGCGCTGGCTCCGCACGCCTGCTCTTTCACGCGCTCGGTATATAAGCCCCTCTCGGACCCGCAGCGATGTCAGTCTCCCCGGTGAAACGGCAGAAGATGGAGTCTGCGCTGGAGCAGCTCAAGCAGCACACCGTGGTGGTGGCGGATACCGGGGACTTTAACGGTAGTGCAGCGTGTTCCGAAGCCGGCTCTCGGTCCTCGCCTGGAAATGGGCTCAGACTGGACTGAGACCTGCAGCTAGCTCTGTAGGACAGACAGCAGGGTTAATCTGGGGACCCGCGGCGACTTGAGACGGGGTGCGCTCGGGGAACACGCGTGTGAGATTGGCTGCGGTTGAATCCAACTTTTGCTGGCAGTGGAAATGGGGTGTGTTTGAGGCCTGCGATGCATATTGAAAGGCGAGCCCATGACATTTACTGTATAATAATAATAAAATTATTGGACGTTGTTAATGGACACTCAGTCGAGTCGAGGCGATAAGCGCTTGCGGTTATACTTGGTGGTTACTGTCGATTTGCATGTTGTGCATACAGTAATTCGTTATGAACTGCAGTTTTATTGCACGGTCGTGTAATGTGCTGCTGGTATTGTAATCTGCGATCTTCCCAGTCTGCTTGATAAAACGACGCTGCGCACAGCGGATCTGCACCGAGCATGCATCGAAGCACAGGGCAGCGTGCTTACTACAGAGCACACTCGTTACTTCAAGGGTTTTATGCAACAAATTATAGTTTTTATTACTTCAGTGCAAAACAATAATTCGGTTAAAATTGCTTTTAAAATGGTATCGAGGGAATGAGTCAGAAATATAGCTAATAAGGAAGTCCTGTTCTACCTGACCGTAACAAAGATTGGGGAAGTAAAAAAAAAAAATAATTTTGTCCAGCAGGAGTGAGTCGGGTTGATCACTGGCGGGCCTCCTTGTGCAAGTCTCCTAATCGCCTATGTCGCAATGACTCTACAGTAACGGTTGCAAATCTGTTTGCTTTGCAATCTCATTGCAGAATCCGCTGTGCACAGATTTGAACATTGTTGTTAATAAATACTGCAGTACCGCTGGGCCGTGCACGGTCGGAATTCACGATCCGCGTGGTGTCAACAAGAAAAACAATTCATAGTAGCGGTCTTCATTTCCCTTGTAAACTGCGGCACGCTAAGATTGAGTTTCGTTTTTTTCTCCATAAAAAGCACTTAATATTACAATAAAAAAAATATAGCGGTGGAAATCTTTGGCGGGCCGCGTAATCATAAGCCCCACCATAACCCCCGCCCGAAACAGTAACACACGCAGTTTATACCACCGCCCACCCCTTACTTGAAATTTTTTTAGGGCCGCGTTGTAAGCTTGTCCAGACAGGTGCGTGGGTGTGTGTGTGGGTGTGTGTGGGTGGGTGTGGGTGTGGGGGGGTTTCCTCCAAGCAGTACAACGCATGTTTATCATCAACGTCTTCTTCTGAAGTGCAATCAAGGAAATGTGTTGAGGCTGGCGTTTCTAAAGACTGACCGCCACACCCAGCAACTTGCTGCAGTATTTTGTAACTGCACAGTTCTGCTGTCACCTAGACCTTGTTTCATTTAAATAGGCTGACAAGCACGAATGTGCGTGTTCATTTGTCCAGAGAAACTGTATTGTTTTTATCTGGAATGGGGCAGTCCGTGGAACCAGTTGCTTGGTCTCTTACACGTGTAAAAGCAGCAGTAAAAATAAAGCTGCATCTGTGGCATCTTTTTTTTTTTTGAACGAGGGTTCCCCACACCGTGGGCTTGATCACCAAAATGTTAGCTTTAACAGTGCTTGGCAGTTAAGGGGTTAAGCGCGTCACGGTTTGTCAGTCTGGTGACTGGCTGACGGAGTGAAGCAGTGAAATGCTGGCTGCCCAGGCTTGTGAAAGAGAGGGATTGTGTGTGTGAGTCTGGGGGCGGTTACACAGTGACTGATTGCAGCATGCAGTGGGGTGACCCGTGCATTGCACAGAGGGGGGGTGGGTATCATGGGACCAGAATGGGCTGAGCCCAGTGGTGCAATAAGATGGCATCCACAGAGCAAGGCAGACCGGCTGCAAGAATTCGCAAGAGCTGGCTGATTGATCCTGCATGTGGAAATATCTGTATAGAATTTTTTCTTTACCCCAGTTTTCTCCCCAATTTGGAATCTTGTTATTAATCTCTGTTCACTGCTGTAACGTATTTTAATAAATTAGTTTAATGAGCCACATCCTTGTGCAGTATATAATGAAGTCAGATCTGTTTTTGAAGGCTCATTTTGTGATAAGACATCCTCCTCTCTCTTTCTCAGCCATCGAGGAGTACAAGCCCCAGGATGCCACCACGAACCCCTCTCTGATCCTGGCCGCGGCGCGCATGCCAGCCTACCAGCACCTCCTGGAAGAGGCTATCGAGCACGGGAGGAAGCTGGGGGGGTAAGAGGAGGAGGAGGAGGACCCTGATACGCTGGGCTCTGTGTGTTGATTCACGTTGCTGCATGTGTGTGTTTCTCACTGTTGCTGTGTGTTAAATTTATTTTTTCTCCTCCTTCCTGCAGGACGGAGGAGGAGCAGGTCACCAATGCCATGGACAAGCTGTTTGTGAGCTTCGGGCTGGAGATCCTGAAGAAGATCCCGGGCAGAGTCTCCACTGAGGTGGACGCCAGGTAGTTCTCCAGCACCAGACAGTCTGCAGCCGCGCACGAGCCACTGCCACGCTGTGAGGCTTTACACTCCAAAGACGTGTCGTAGTGTGTTTTTTTTTTTTTTAAGAATAATTCAGCTTTTGCCTTGACCCATCACTGCAGGTGCACAGTCCTCTGAATAATGTGCGACTGCATTGGCTGTGTTAACCCTCCTCCCTCCCTCTCTCTCTCCCCCGCCCGCAGGCTGTCCTTCGATACGGACGGGATGATCCAGCGTGCGCTCCGGCTCATCAAGCTCTACGAGGAAGCCGGAATCGACAAGCAGCGCATCCTCATCAAGCTGTCCTCCACATGGGAGGGGATTGAGGCTGGCAAGTGAGTGAAGGGAGAGGGGACGCGTGTGGAAATTAATGTTCATCGTTATGGGTGAACTTACTTTTTTAAATGGGGAAGTTCAGCACGTTTGAGAGTTCAATGACAAACATTTCAATCAGAAGTATTTCAGTAGCTATGGATGGGTCTAAAACACAAAGTTCCTTGTAGTATTTCTGACCCTCTCTCTCTGCTGTCTGGTGCCTGACTCTCCTCTCTCTCGTCTGACTGTCCTCTTGGTGCTCGCAGGGTGCTGGAGGAGAAGCACGGGATCCACTGCAACATGACCCTGCTGTTCTCCTTCGCCCAGGCTGTGGCCTGTGCAGACGCACAAGTGACACTCATCTCCCCCTTCGTGGGGCGGATCCTCGACTGGCACAAGGAGAACACGGATAAGAAGAGCTATGAGCCCTCCGAGGACCCTGGTGAGGAGGAGGCTAGAGGGGAAAGAGGGTGGAGGGCAGGGAAGAATGGAGGAGAGACAGAAGGAAGGGGGCGGGGTGTTTACAGATTCACTGAACACGTCTAAACATTATAATATATAATCTGTTGTGATCAAGGGAAATGCACTCCGCATGATTTGAGGGAACCGCCAATATCTCATCGATCTCCCATTTCAAATCAAACCTCTTCCAAGTTGTATTAATGCTCTATTGCATCTGTCCAGTGGCTGGGCACGGACCTGGCCGAGAGTCCATGGGCGTACATGTTCTTCTGTTCCTCATGGTTTTTTTTTTTTTTTTGTATTTCCCACCCCCTCTCTGGTTTCAGGGGTGGTGAGCGTAACGAAGATCTACAACTACTACAAGAAGTTCGGCTACAAGACGGTGGTGATGGGGGCTTCGTTCCGCAACACCGGCGAGATCAAGGCCCTGGCGGGCTGTGACTATCTCACCATCTCCCCGGGGCTGCTGGCTGAGCTCAGCAAGGACTCCAGCAAGGTCACCCCCACCCTGAGCATGAAGGAGGGTATGTGTCTCAGGGGGGGTTGGGGGGGTTCTGTGCTTGTGACTGTCTCCATTTAAGGAAAAAACTGAATTAATAAAATGCATTGTTTTGACAAGAGAAATCTGAAACGCTGTCCTGTCTGTCTTTCCCCCTCTCTATCCCTTTCTGACTGTTTGTCTGTCTTTGACTCCCTCTCTCGAGGTGCTTTACTGTGTCCCAGTTTGACTGCTTGTCTGTCTCGCTGTCCCGGTCTAACTCCTTCTCCTCCAGCCCGGCCTCTTCCCTGTTTTTACTTTGTGTCTCTCTCGCTCCAGCCCAGGCCTGCGACCTGCAGAAGCTGCTGCTGGATGAGAAGCAGTTCCGCTGGTTGCACAACGAGGACCGCATGGCCGTGGAGAAGCTCTCCGACGGGATCCGCAAGTTTGCAGCTGACGCTGTGAAGCTGGAAGCCATGATCAAGGTGCAGGGGCTGTAGAGAGATGGGGAAGGGGGGGGGGAGTAGTAATAGAGAGGGGTGTAGTGGGAGAGAGGGCGACTGTGTTTGGTTTTGACGGAGTACACCAAACAAGGCAAGAGACTTGGTTTTAGTTGCCTTGGTTTTGATAAAATACTTGTTTCATTCTCTGCTCCTCGCACCACAGGGGGGCAGTATAAGATTTGATTTCTTGTGTTTGGGTTTGCTTTGAAAATAAACCGGGTCCAGCAACATGCTTCCAGTGTGACTCCTAATGTAATCCATCCCTACATGCTTCCATTGAGGCTCGCAATGCATTTTAAATGGGGTTCAATAATTTATCAGTCAATGAATCCAATAATTGCAGCATGTCTTTGTGGGTTCATGTAAAGTGTGTGTCTAATATATAATTTTTTTTTTTTGTGTTTTCTTCAGGAGAAGATGTTGAGCACCAAGAATGGGAAGTGAATGGGAAGGAGTGGGAGCTGCAAGGGAACAAAGCGGGAGGGACCAGAGGCATTACAACCACCCCCCGATCACGACATTCCTGACCAGACCGCTCGCGTGTCTCCTGCATAGTCTTAATCAGTTTTCCAGTGCGTCTCTGATCATTTCTTGTGTTGTAAAGCTAGTTTTGAAAGCACTTTTTTTTTTTTTAAGAACAGAATTATATATATATCCCATGGAATCAATAAAGGTGCAGTTAACTTTCAATGCATGTGTTGCATCTGACTGTCTGTTGTAGGAATGTGGATGGGTTCTCCTGTCGGAGATTCTTCTAGTTCTTTGCTGCCAGGTCTTTCTACCACGTGTGCAGGAGTTCCACAGTGGGATGTCACACGATAGCAACGTTGCCAGGCTTCGAATTCAGAGCTCCCCACATAAACAGCAAAACTGGGTTAATTTTAAATATCCAAAGTTTGAAATGTTATCTTGATCGGTCCACTACTAGGAAGCGGATGAGTAGTGGTGGTCTGACTGGCCTCTCGTTCCTAATTGTTCTTCTGGTCAAAGTGTTTCTGGGTGTGGCCATGAAGTCCTGTCTCTGTCCTCGAACGCTTGCTAGTCAGTCCTGCACCTCTCTCCAGCTGAGACTGGCTGTTGTGTTGAATTGGGGGGGGGTGGAGGTGTTTGTGATTCTGGTCAGTGCTCACTCTGTTCAAGTGAAGACCATCAAACTCTATCGGGCCCCTGATCTAAGCAGCTGAACTTGACTTCCAGCTCGGGGGTGGGGGTGGGGGTGGTCTTTAGAAAAAAACATTCTGCAGTTTCTCCAAGAGAACAAAGGCTTTGTCTAGAGACTGACGCCATACTCCGTCACGAAGGTGCACTGTGATTGCAATGCCTTTCCATTCCTGAGCATATTCTTAGCATAACATCCCCAGGTGTGTACGTGATTCAGAATTCCTCTGAAGGGTGGTTGCAATTGGTGTAGAATGTGTTTGTGTTACTTGGCGGTCTGACAGGAGCAGGGCTAGCACAAGCCGGCCCTTCTACTTCTGCTCTTTGTTCCAAACCCTACTCCAAACTGTTTAACTGAACTAATTAACCCTCCATCCAGACCCGCAGTAGTTCATTGGTTCAATTTGCCTGTTAACCCGGGCCAGCCCCCTGTCCGGAGCATTGCACAGTCCTTTTGTTTGTAAAGGTTTCCTCGGTCAGCAGCCAGCCACGTACGTACACATACACCTGCACCTTCTAGTTTAAACTTTGGTGCTCCTGGTGCAGGGGTGTCTAATCACAGTCCTGGAGGGAAATTATATAATGAACTATTCTAGGGTCTGGCTGGAGGTTTAATTGCTTTAATTAAATAGTTTAGAGCATGATTTGAAACAAAGAACAGGAGTGGAAGGACCAGCCCTGTCCTCGTGGCTCTCGTATCTAAGCCTTGCATGTTCTAAGCTGCGATTCTTTTTATTATTTATTTAGCAGATGTCTTTATCCAAGGCAACTTACAGAGATGAGGGTGTGTGAGCCATGCATCAGCTGCAGAGTCACTTACAACAACGTCTCACCCCAAAGACGCAGCACAAGGAGGTTCAGTGACTTGCTCAGGGTCGCAAGTTATAATCCCCTTTCTTTTAACCACTGGACCACACAGCCTCCTATTAATTCAAACATCCTATAACAGTAAATTTAAGCTGAGGGAACACAAAGCCACTTTGTGGATTGGAACTTAGTTTCAGGAGACTGGGTTTCAGGCTGCACTGCAGGGCACACCAGGGGAGACCTGGGGGTTGATACAGCAAAGCTGCCTCAAACTAGGTCCCCTGGAACCAGGTTTCAAGCCAATGTCCCTGAAAAAGTGGCTTTGTGTTTCTTCAAGTCGAAAGCCCTTCTTGTTTTCTGCCAGTGTTTGCCACTGAATGGGTTGAGCGAGTTTCTTTCAGTATTTCGCTCGGGGCACAGTCAGCCTCTTTGTATGTTCTGCTCTCCTTCGTGCTCTCCACGCAGCTCAGTGCAGAGGGGACAGGCCTGTGTGTTTAAAGGAGGTGCTGGCGAGTTGCAGGTCTGCACAGTCTCACACACAGCCTCTGAGGAAGAAAAAAATAAACAGAAACTGATTGATTTTAACATTGGGTCTGTAATCTAGTCATCTTTAAAGTGAGGGAGTGAGTGACTGAGGGAGTGTGGCATGCACTCCCCTCACCCTCACGTATCTCACCCTTGCATCTCTCCCCCTCACCCCTGGCGTCTCTCACCCTCGAGTCTCTCACCCTTATCCTCACCTCTCTCATCCTCGTGTCTCTCCCCCTCACCCTTGCGTCTCTCCCCCTCGCGTCTCTCCCCCTCGCGTCTCTCACCCTCACATCTCTCCCCCTCGCCCTCGCGTCTCTCACCCTCACATCTCTCACCCTCACGTCTCCTCCTCACGTCTCTCCCCCTCGCCCTCGCGTCTCCTCCTCACATCTCTCCCCCTCACCCTCACGTCTCCTCCTCACGTCTCTCCCCCTCGCCCTCGCGTCTCTCCCCCTCACGTCTCTCCCCCTCGCCCTCGCGTCTCCCCCTCACGTCTCTCCCCCTCGCCCTCGCGTCTCCTCCTCACATCTCTCCCCCTCGCCCTCGCGTCTCCTCCTCACGTCTCTCCCCCTCGCCCTCGCGTCTCCTCCTCACATCTCTCCCCCTCGCCCTCGCGTCTCCTCCTCACATCTCTCCCCCTCGCCCTCGCGTCTCCTCCTCACGTCTCTCCCCCTCGCCCTCGCGTCTCTCACCCTCACATCTCTCCCCCTCACCCTCGCGTCTCCTCCTCACGTCTCTCCCCCTCGCCCTCGCGTCTCCTCCTCACTCTTCCAGCAGAGCAATTCCTTAAGCTCACCTGCTAATCCAGTCTTGCCTGCCTGGCTGCCTGCAGATGTTCTTGTGTTTTGTGTGTGAATAACACCTGCAATTATTTTCCGTGTGCATTTGCTGACGGCTCTACCAAGACCCACCCCCCCTCACAATAAAGACATATTTTAAAAGAGCGGGTGGATCTGATCTCTTACCAGAGAAGCTGTGCTGTGCTGTGCTGTTGTATTTTTATTTAAAGGACAATAACCCCCAATGTGTTTCTTGGCACTCGGCTCTGGTGGCGTTTTTAATTTCATTTTTTTGGGAGACATGGAGCCTGGTAGAGTGGTTCGGCTCCTCCTGTTCCTCACCCTCTCGTTCCTCTGGGACAATTCCCAAGCCCTGGATCCTGCCTCAGACTTCTCCTACCTGGGATCATCCTTCAGTCTGGAGCCGTCCGGCAGAGAGAACAGCACGGAGGTATTTGTTTCTGATTTCTTGTTTTCTACACAGTGAAACTTCAGAGTATCAGAGCACCGCTGTGATGCGTTGCTAACCTGCCCTCTTGTGCTCTTCAGCCCCTCAATGGTATTTACAGTACAGCACAGTGCTGTACTTCATCTATTAATGTCGTCGAATGTCTTTTTCAGGAGGTGTCTTGATTGGGGAAGCTATATAAACAATTCTAGTTTCAATTCGCTTATCAGAACTGACCCTACCTGTGTATTAGAGGCTTTACTGTAAATATACACCCTTTTTATTATTAACTTGCCATATTTTAAACTAGGAAAAGTAACTGTGCTGGTCTTAATGACGCCAGCTTTATAGATCAAATAACGAAAACAGTAACAACTGCCCTGTGCGATTTACTTCATGATGAAAGTGCAGAAATCAGTGAGAAGAATCAGGAGACTTCTTCATCAAACTTGTTTGTTGTGTTTTCATATCGCATCCTTTTTGAAAGTTGTTAGACTACGCTGGTAGATCTCTTGATCTGCCCCTCCTGCTCTGCGCTGGACTCGCCTGCCCTCAGCACCCTGTTACTGGACTCAGCTGATGCGTTATCCTTGCACTATTGCACTGCTAATATGTCACTGCAGATATAAACGGTTGTGATCTTAACTTGTTGCATCCCAGTTCATGTTATATTGTAGTAGTATTATTATTTGCTCTTACTGTAAACTACACTGTATTAAATATTCAGCTTGCGACACGTGACATTGGGACATGACGAGACATCGTGGACATTTATGAACCTATTTCCGAAGCTACTGCTCTATTATTTAATAATAATAATAATAATAATAATAATAATAATAATAATAATAATAATAATAATAGCACCTACTCCATCAATGAGAACACTTGCCGATTGATAGGTTGTAGTTATTAGTTTATCTATTATTAATTAAAATGATTACACACACACACCAGGATAACCTTGTCAATCGCTGGCATCCCCAGGATGGCAATGAGACTCCTACTGCATAGTGGTGTGATCCATTCCTGATTTCCCTGTGAGATTAATAATAAGACACACCTGAGCGTGTTACCTAGACACAGTGAGGCTGATCAAGCTGCTAGTAAAATCTATGTGGGTGACACTGCTGATGCAACAGGAACAGGAGTCTTATCTCCATCCCTAGTGCCCGTCGCAGGTTGTCGGGTATCTGATGCCACTTAGCAGATTGATATCGTGCTGATAGCCTGGATCAGCAGGGCTCTATGTATTGAGAGGTGATGAGAGGGGAGATTCCTGATGGCCTGGATCAGCAGGGCTCTATGTATTGAGATGTGATGGGAGGGGAGATTCCTGATAGCCTGGATCAGCAGGGTTCTATGTATTGAGATGTGATGGGAGGGGAGATTCCTGATAGCCTGGATCAGCAGGGCTCTATGTATTGAGATGTGATGAGAGGGGAGATTCCTGATAGCCTGGATCAGCAGGGTTCTATGTATTGAGATGTGATGAGAGGGGAGATTCCTGATAGCCTGGATCAGCAGGGTTCTATGTATTGAGATGTGATGGGAGGGGAGATTCCTGATAGCCTGGATCAGCAGGGCTCTATGTATTGAGATGTGATGAGAGGGGAGATTCCTGATAGCCTGGATCAGCAGGGTTCTATGTATTGAGATGTGATGGGAGGGGAGATTCCTGATGGCCTGGATCAGCAGGGTTCTATGTATTGAGATGTGATGAGAGGGGAGATTCCTGATGGCCTGGATCAGCAGGGCTCTATGTATTGAGATGTGATGGGAGGGGAGATTCCTGATAGCCTGGATCAGCAGGGCTCTATGTATTGAGATGTGATGGGAGGGGAGATTCCTGATAGCCTGGATCAGCAGGGCTCTATGTATTGAGATGTGATGGGAGGGGAGATTCCTGATAGCCTGGATCAGCAGGGTTCTATGTATTGAGATGTGATGGGAGGGGAGATTCCTGATAGCCTGGATCAGCAGGGCTCTATGTATTGAGATGTGATGGGAGGGGAGATTCCTGATAGCCTGGATCAGCAGGGTTCTATGTATTGAGATGTGATGGGAGGGGAGATTCCTGGGGTTTAATGCCCTGTCTTTGTGCTTGCTTGCCAGGTGCTTCTACTCTACAGAGTCCTGTCCGCCTCTCCTTGCCCTGCTGCTTCGAAGGGGCTATGCGGGGTGCTGAACTGCACCACCCCCTCCCAGCAGGGGGCGCACGGGAGCAGCCCCTCCCCAGGCTGGTGCCAGGCTCAGGGGGAGGTCATCGTCCACGTTGAACACTCCTCCACGCTGCAGCTCAGGTACGGGGTTCAGTGTCAGCGTTTCCAGTGTAACCAGTCAGAGCTTGGAGGTGAGGGGCTGCTTTCCAGTGTAACCAGTCAGAGCTTGGAGGTGAGGGGCTGCTTTCCAGTGTAACCAGTCAGAGCTTGGAGGTGAGGGGCTGCTTTCCAGTGTAACCAGTCAGAGCTTGGAGGTGAGGGGCTGCTTTCCAGTGTAACCAGTCAGAGCTTGGAGGTGAGGGGCTGCTTTCCAGTGTAACCAGTCAGAGCTTGGAGGTGAGGGGCTGCTTTCCAGTGTAACCAGTCAGAGCTTGGAGGTGAGGGGCTGCTTTCCAGTGTAACCAGTCAGAGCTTGGAGGTGAGGGGCTGGTTCTCCTTCAAGGTGACTAGCTCTGAACACTAACAATGATGAGTCAAACTTGAGGGATATTTGGGGTGATTGAGAACAATAACCTGGGGCTTCACTTTTAGATTTCAAACACAATGAGGGCCGAGCTCTCTGTTGGAATGAGGCGTTGGAAAATAGTTATTCGCAGTGCAATTTAAAAATACAATACGCTAAAAACCGGTTCAGCAAGAACTGCTGTGAGCACTTGACAGCACTGCCTGGGGATGCAACACATCCTGTCTCTAAAACCAGGTCCACACATGAGCGATCAGTTCAGCAGCTTAGTTGCATGCAACCGAGTCTCTTAAATGTGGACGTCCGTGCAAGCAGCTGCTTGAAGCAGCTCTACTCTCCAAGCAACCTCTGTAGAAATAAGCGATCACGTGGCAATTTGCAGACTCTGATTTGTTCTTATAACGCTGACTGCGCGGCTTGCATGTCCTGTCATAACAAAGCTTACAAAATGTCGGCGATAAAATTAAACGGTTTTGTCCTGCTTTTACTTGGCTTTGTTTTTTCTTTAGGGAATACAGCCTTTAAAATAACAACAGTTAACAAATAACAACAGCCAGCTCTTCCTCTTTAATTACTGGATGCATCACGGCCTGATCAAAAAAAATAAATAAATACAATTCGAAACTTGTAGACGCCGCCCTTGTTTTTTCACAAAGTGTGGTGAGGCTGTTAAAAGGGCAAACAGAACAGTAGGAGTGCCGAATCACGTACACACCTGGGGATGTTATGCTAAGAATATGCTCAGGAATGGAAAGGCATTGCAATCACAGTGCACCTTCGTGACGGAGTATGGCGTCAGTCTCTAGACAAAGCCTTTGTTCTCTTGGAGAAACTGCAGAACATTTTTTTTCTAAAGACAACCCTCCCCCCCACATGGCTAGATAACCTAGACAACCCTTTCCATGCTCTCCCTGCTCTCTGCGTGAGTTCGCTGGGACCTGTGTTGTTCTGGCACTTTGTTCTGGGAGGGTATCCTGGCTGCCGCTCTGCGGAGTCCCTGCTCAGTGGTTTCTCTGTTTGTTTCAGCTCCTCTGGGTGTTGCTGGTCCCAGTCTGTGGCTCCTCGTCTCCAGTTTGTCCTGCTAATGAGGGTGGAGCTGGGGTTTCGATCTGACACTGGCTCTCCTAACAGCCCCCCTCAGGCTGCCCTTCTCCCGCCGGTCAGGTGAGATGCTTTATTTTTACCTGGATAGCTGACTGGAGTCCTGGAACCACCATGCTGGACAGAGAGGGGGTCAAAGTTCCGGTCCTGGTCTTTGTTCCAGTTCTGTTCTAAACTGTCTAACTGGCTGCAGAGTGATCTGAATTTCATAGCAGTAATCTGAAATGTTGTTTCTGTAAGGATTTTGTTTTAGTCCTGAATATAATCTTTAATAAATGGCCACACATATTAATAATAAATTGAAGTGGATTACTGCAGGAACGGAATTCAGAAAGTGCATCTGTTCGATTGACCCTCCAGCCAGACTCTAAAGTAGCGAACGATTTCATTTGAGCTGTTGCAGCCTGGTCAGGAAAAACATCTGCTTTTGAACAGGTTACCCCGGAACTGCGCGACGTCCTTCAGCCTGGGCGTGTTGGACCGCGAGGGAGACGTGGTGAGGTGTCGCTACGGGCAGCGAGCGCGGGCGGAGTGCACGCTCTGCTCCCACCAAGCATTCCTGCACGTGGACGAGGTAACGCGATCAAGCAGGAGGAACGTTTCAGCAGGGAAAGCACCTTCATTTTACCAGGCTAGGGGAAACAAAATAGCGCCGTTTGTTTGCCCGACTTTCAGCTACATTCCCACTTCCTAAGTTATTTTGCCTGTGCCGTGTCTTCGGGGTCATGTAACTGGCTGAGAAGCCTGTCAGTCATTAGAGGAAGCAGCTGACTGGTCGATGACCAGAAAGAAGGTATTAAAAAGGGTGGAGAGATTTTCCCTCTGTGGCTGAAATGGTTTGGGGTGTGAAAGTATAACAGACTAAAGCATTCAAACGAAGGGCTTCCCTCAATCTGCTGCAGTCTGGTTGCATGGGAAGGCTGTTCACTTCTATTTCTTTAGGCACTCCACAGTGAAAGGAAGTACACAATCAATATTATGTACAGACTGGCTTCATTGGCGCAGGACCTCTTTAAGATAGGGTTTATTTGTTCTAATATAACCCACGCCCCTGATATTAAGATAGAGTTTATTTGTTCTAATATAACCCACGCCTCCTGATATTAAGATAGAGTTTATTTGTTCTAATATAACCCACGCTCCTGATATTAAGATAGAGTTTATTTGTTCTAATATAGCCCACGCTCCTGATATTAAGATAGAGTTTATTTGTTCTAATATAGCCCACGCCCCTGATATTAAGATAGAGTTTATTTGTTCTAATATAGCCCACGCCCCTGATATTAAGATAGAGTTTATTTGTTCTAATATAGCCCACGCTCCTGATATTAAGATAGAGTTTATTTGTTCTAATATATTTGTTCTAATATAACCCACGCTCCTGATATTAAGATAGAGTTTATTTGTTCTAATATAACCCACACTCCTGATATTAAGATAGAGTTTATTTGTTCTAATATAGCCCACGCTCCTGATATTAAGATAGAGTTTATTTGTTCTAATATAGCCCACGCTCCTGATATTAAGATAGAGTTTATTTGTTCTAATATAACCCACGCTCCTGATATTAAGATAGAGTTTATTTGTTCTAATATAGCCCACGCTCCTGATATTAAGATAGAGTTTATTTGTTCTAATATAGCCCACGCTCCTGATATTAAGATAGAGTTTATTTGTTCTAATATAGCCCACGCTCCTGATATTAAGATAGAGTTTATTTGTTCTAATATAGCCCACGCCCCTGATATTAAGATAGAGTTTATTTGTTCTAATATAACCCACGCTCCTGATATTAAGATAGAGTTTATTTGTTCTAATATAACCCACGCTCCTGATATTAAGATAGAGTTTATTTGTTCTAATATAACCCACGCTCCCCCTGATATTAAGATAGAGTTTATTTACGCCCACACTCCTGATAGGGTGAGATAGGACTTTAATTGTTCTAAAATAAACAACACCGCCGATATTAAAGATGTTTTATGTCTGGTTCTCCAAATAAAACAAGACTCATATATATTAAGATAGAGTTTAATTGATGCTCAATATAACCTCATTATCCCTGATATGAAGTGGGACTTTTATGTTGCCATCTGAAATAAACCCCTGCAATTCCTCTATAAAGATATACAAAAGTTTTATTTTTGTTCAGATAAATGAATCACCCAAGTAAATTTCAATCTTGCATAATAGGGAAGGATGTCGTGACATGCAGAACCACACTACAATATATATACAACGTGTGAGTATTTCAAAAAAAGCATAACACATTATTGCATTATTTTGATGTTTTAAAAGCACATCTCATTTATAATACTGACAGTTCACATTTTAAAAATGCATTAATAATAGCATTATAAATCACACGGACAAAGTGCAATGAACCGCTGATGCAAGCGCATGTCACAGTGCTGAATGATAGCTAACGATAGATAGATCAGCTGAATTAGATAGCTAAACAGTGGAATAAAATGGTTAACAATTCTTCAGGGTGTGGTGCTTGTTTGCCTACTCGATGGAGATTGTTGCATCTTAATATAAAATAAACTTGATTATACTGCATTTGTAGTTTTGTTTTAATCCCACGATATCGCGATATGGAAATTATCAATATTGAACGATATCAATATCATATTAAAATATCAATGCTGGTGCCCACCCCTAATATATAAGTATGTATATGTATACATTGCATTATAATTGACACACAGTGGATCTACAGCATTCCTCTTGAATGGGAGAGGGTGCTGTAAGGCAGAGTTACCCAATCTCAGTCCTCAAGCTCTAGAATTACTCAACTGAACCAATGTAACCTCATCTCAGGTGCTAGCCACGTCATAATTTAATGATAGCTATATATAAAAACCTGCAGAACCTGAAGGACCGGGTTTGTGAAACTCTGCTGTAAAGGGTTACGTGTAGAGAACGACAATTTAATATGAATGAAGTGTGTGTGTGTGTGTGTGTGTGTGTGTGTGTGTGTGTGGTGTGTGTGTGTGTGTGTGTCAAGACTTGATGCCTCACGAGTCAAGGACTATACTGCCCTCTGCTGTAAAGGGATTGCAATGTGACTCTGAGTGTGTGTTTATACTGCCCTCTGCTGTAAAGGGTGCAATGTGACTGAGTGTGTGTTTATGCTGCCCTCTGCTGTAAAGGGATTACAATGTGACTCTGAGTGTGTGTTTATACTGCCCTCTGCTGTAAAGGGATTGCAATGTGATTCTGAGTGTGTGTTTATGCTGCCCTCTGCTGTAAAGGGATTGCAATGTGACTCTGAGTGTGTGTTTATGCTGCCCTCTGCTGTAAAGGGATTGCAATGTGACTCTGAGTGTGTGTTTATACTGCCCTCTGCTGTAAAGGGATTGCAATGTGACTGAGTGTGTGTTTATGCTGCCCTCTGCTGTAAAGGGATTGCAATGTGACTCTGAGTGTGTGTTTATGCTGACCTCTGCTGTAAAGGGATTGCAATGTGACTCTGAGTGTGTGTTTATGCTGACCTCTGCTGTAAAGGGATTGCAATGTGACTCTGAGTGTGTGTTTATGCTGACCTCTGCTGTAAAGGGATTGCAATGTGACTCTGAGTGTGTGTTTATGCTGCCCTCTGCTGTAAAGGGATTGCAATGTGACTCTGAGTGTGTGTTTATTCTGCCCTCTGCTGTAAAGGGATTGCAATGTGACTCTGAGTGTGTGTTTATGCTGCCCTCTGCTGTAAAGGGATTGCAATGTGACTCTGAGTGTGTGTTTATGCTGCCCTCTGCTGTAAAGGGATTGCAATGTGACTCTGAGTGTGTGTTTATGCTGCCCTCTGCTGTAAAGGGATTGCAATGTGACTGAGTGTGTGTTTATGCTGCCCTCTGCTGTTCGGTAGGAGCTGTGCGTGCTGTGGTACACTGGCGGGGGTGCTCAGGGCACCTACGCTGTGGAGCTCATTGTGGAGGATTACCCCAGAGCAGCAGTGACTCTAACACACACCCAGGGGACGCGCACCATTCCTCCGTACTCCTCTACCGGAACACCCCTGAGCTCCACACCACTGCACTTCACTGTCACAGGTGTGGCTAAACTCTCTCCCCTTTAAGAGGTTATAACCCTGCTTGTGTTCTTAATTCTTAATGCTATAATGAATAAAGTAAGCATTACTGATCATGGACCGTTGTTGAGGCTAAAATCACTCCCCTTTAAGAGATTTCCTCCTGATTGTAAAGTACATTCCCATCCTTTCTTCCTAATGGTGTAATATAATAAAGTTCTCATTGTATTTTTTTTTTTTTTGCATGTTTAACGAGTTCTGTATGCCTGAGATATTCATATTTTGTCATCCATTTTTTGAATCTATTTAAAATGTGTTTCCTGATCAGTGGAGGGTGAATCCCCGGAATGCATGCCTGGATTGGCCCGTCCCGGATTCACGCAGCCCACTCCAGCCAATGGGGAGACAGTATCCGTGCTGCCCTACGATGAAGTGACCTTCACCATCAGCGCCGTCAGCTCCGATATGTAAGATGTCACTTCCTGCCTGTCTGTCTGTTTCTACTGAGCGGTTTACTTGCCTGACTGTTTGTAACTGTGTGCTGAGACACTTCTGAAGGTTTCTACAGTAAAAGCACAGCAAAGTGTAATACAGCACAGTATGCAAACCATAGTGTGCAAAAATACCCTGAGAAACTTGGACATGGAGCCAGCAAAGCCCCACACCCCTTTCGCTTCATTTTTTCCTGGGGGTGTAAATAAAAACCAAGCATTACACCCCCATTAAACCTACACGATGCGTCAGTGTGTATGTGTGTGTGTGTGTGCGTGTGTGTGGAGGGATGTGTGTGTGTGTGTGTGTGTGTTAGTAATGCTCTGATGTGAATCTGCCCCTCCTTGTGTCCTGACAGGGTGTCCGATATTGTGGTTCTGGGCCCCCCTGGGCTAGTGCTGTCCAATCTGTGGGAGGAAAAGACAGCCGGGGTCCGCGTGGTGTCGGCCAACGTGAGCTGGACTGGAACCAGCAGGCAGGACCCTAGGAGCAAACCTGTCTGTTTCAGCGCCAGCACCAATAGGTAAACCCACACAGGGGCAGAGAGGATGTGCAGAGTCAGAGTCAGAGTCAGAGACAGAACGAGAGTCAGAGACAGAACGAGAGTCAGAACGAGAGTCAGAGTCAGAGACAGAACGAGAGTCAGAGTCAGAGTCGAGAGTCAGAGTCAGAACAGAACAGAGAGTCAGAACGAGAGTCAGAGTCAGAACGAGAGTCAGAGTCAGTGAGAGTCAGAGTCAGAGACAGAACGAGAGTCAGAGTCAGAACGAGAGTCAGAGTCAGAGACAGAACGAGAGTCAGAGTCAGAATGAGAGACAGAATGAGAGTCAGAGTCAGAACGAGAGTCAGAGTCAGAGAGAGAGTCAGAGACAGAACAGAGTCAGAACGAGAGTCAGAGTCAGAGACAGAACGAGAGTCAGAGTCAGAATGAGAGTCAGAACGAGAGTCAGAGTCAGAACGAGAGTCAGAGTCAGAGTCAGAGACAGAACGAGAGTCAGAGTCAGAGACAGAACGAGAGTCAGAGTCAGAACGAGAGACAGAATGAGAGTCAGAGTCAGAATGAGAGTCAGAGTCAGAGACAGAACCAGAGTCAGAGTCAGAACGAGAGTCAGAGTCAGAGACAGAACGAGAGTCAGAGTCAGAACGAGAGTCAGAGTCAGAGTCAGAACGAGAGTCAGAGACAGAACGAGAGTCAGAGTCAGAGTCAGAGACAG
This sequence comes from Polyodon spathula, assembly GCF_017654505.1. Lineage (NCBI taxonomy): Eukaryota > Metazoa > Chordata > Actinopteri > Acipenseriformes > Polyodontidae > Polyodon > Polyodon spathula. The sequence goes on along the minus strand of NC_054552.1, from coordinate 441,943 downwards.
AACCAGAGTCAGAGTCAGAGTCAGAACGAGAGACAGAACTGAGAGTCAGAGTCAGAACGAGAGTCAGAGTCAGAGTCAGAGTCAGAACGAGAGTCAGAGACAGAACGAGAGTCAGAGTCAGAGTCAGAGTCAGAGTCAGAACGAGAGTCAGAGTCAGAACGAGAGTCAGAGTCAGAACAGAGAGTCAGAGACAGAGTCAGAGTCAGAGTCAGAGTCAGAGTCAGAGTCAGAACGAGAGTCAGAGTCAGAACGTAAGAGTCAGAGACAGAACGAGAGTCAGAATCAGAACGAGAGACAGAATGAGAGTCAGAGACAGAACGAGAGTCAGAGTCAGAGTCAGAGAGTCGAGAGTCAGAACGAGAGTCAGAGTCAGAACGAGAGTCAGAGTCAGAGTCAGAGAGTCAGAGTCAGAGTCAGAAGTCAGAGTCAGAGACAGAACAGAACGAGAGTCAGAGACAGAGAGACGAGAGTCAGAGTCAGAATGAGAGTCAGAGACAGAGTCAGAGTCAGAACGAGAGTCAGAGTCAGAACGAGAGTCAGAGTCAGAGACAGAGTCCGAGAGTCAGAGTCAGAGTCAGAGAGAGTCAGACAGAACGAGAGTCAGAACGAGAGTCAGAGTCAGAACGAGAGTCAGAGACAGAATGAGAGTCAGAATCAGAGTCAGAGTCAGAACGAGAGTCAGAGTCAGAAGAACGAGAGAGAATCAGAGTCAGAGTCAGAACGAGAGTCAGAGACAGAACAGAGTCAGAGTCAGAGTCAGAGTCAAGAGTCAGAGTCAGAGACAGAGTCAGAGTCAGAACGAGAGTCAGAGTCAGAACGAGAGTCAGAACGAGAGTCAGAGTCAGAACGAGAGTCAGAGTCAGAGTCAGAGAGAGTCAGAGTCGGAACGAGAGTCAGAGTCAGAACGAGAGTCAGAGTCAGAGTCAGAGTCAGAGTCAGAGTCAGAACGAGAGTCAGAGTCAGAACGAGAGTCAGAGTCAGAATGAGAGTCAGAGTCAGAACGAGAGTCAGAGTCAGAACAGAACGAGAGTCAGAGTCAGAACGAGAGTCAGAGTCAGAACGAGAGTCAGAGTCAGAGTCAGAACGAGAGTCAGAGACAGAACGAGAGTCAGAGACAGAACGAGAGTCAGAATCAGAGAGTCAGAGACAGAACGAGAGTCAGAGTCAGAACGAGAGTCAGAGAGTCAGAACGAGAGTCAGAGTCAGAACAAGAGTCAGAGACAGTCAGAGTCAGAACGAGAGTCAGAGACAGAATGAGTCAAAATCAGAGTCAGAGTCAGAGTCAGAATGAGAGTCAGAGTCAGAACGAGAGTCAGAGTCAGAACGAGAGTCAGAGTCAGAACGAGAGTCAGAGTCAGAGTCAGAAACAGAGTCAGAGACAGAACGAGAGTCAGAATCAGAACGAGAGTCAGAGACAGAGTCAGAGTCAGAACAAGAGTCAGAGACAGAACGAGAGTCAGAGTCAGAATGAGAGTCAGAGTCAGAACAAGAGTCAGAGTCAGAGACAGAGTCAGAGTCAGAGTCAGAACGAGAGTCAGAGTCAGAACGAGAGTCAGAGACAGAACGAGAGTCAGAGTCAGAACAAGAGTCAGAGACAGAGCAATAGTCAGAGTCAGAACGAGAGTCAGAGTCAGAGTCAGAACAAGAGTCAGAGACAGTCAGAGTCAGAACGAGAGTCAGAATCAGAACGAGAGTCAGAGTCAGAATGAGAGTCAGAGTCAGAACGAGTCAGAGTCAGAGTCAGAACAAGAGTCAGAGACAGAACGAGAGTCAGAATCAGAGTCAGAACGAGAGTCAGAGACAGAACGAGAGTCAGAGTCAGAACAAGAGTCAGAGTCAGAGTCAGAACAAGAGTCAGAGACAGTCAGAGTCAGAATGAGAGTCAGAGACAGAACGAGAGTCAAAGTCAGAGTCAGAGTCAGAACGAGAGGCAGAGTCAGAACGAGAGTCAGAGTCAGAGTCAGAACGAGAGTCAGAGACAGAACGAGAGTCAGAGACAGAACGAGAGTCAGAATCAGAGTCAGAGACAGAACGAGAGTCAGAACGAGAGTCAGAGTCAGACACGTCTTTGTGATCAGGTTCATGCTTGTTATTTTCACTGTATGTTTTGTTTTTCAGGTTTCAGTCCGAGCCCAGATGTATTTGGATTGCACAGCGTATGTTTACTTTCATCTTTTTTGATTATTTGGATCATATATAGCACATACAGTATGTTGCACATATATGGGCGGATTAGTTAATAGTAGATTACTGCTTGCAAAAGATTTTAAGATTGTAAAAAATCTCACTTCTAAACAATCTCCTTTTAAAAGTTTACTCCAGAGAATTTACAGTTGTCCCCCATCCCCCATGTTTTTACCATAGTTTACCATGGTTTGCAACATTTCTTTGAGTTTTACCAAACCTCTCTGTGCTTTACAATGCTTCCCTATGCTTTACCAGACCTCTCTGTGCTTTACAATGCTTCACTATGCTTTACCAGACCTCTCTGTGCTTTACAATGCTTCCCTATGCTTTAACAGACCTCTCTGTGCTTTACAATGCTTGCCTATGCTTTACCAGACCTCTCTGTGCTTTACAATGCTTCCCTATGCCTTACCACAACTCTCTGTGCTTTACAATGCTTGCCTATGCTTTACCATACCTCTCTGTGCTTTATTGCACAGTGCTGATCTGTTATAAGGCCTGTCTGTATAGCCCATTCCTCTCTTTCACTGTCTGGAATGCAGGCTGTTGTGTTGATTTGTATAGTTGTGTGTTTTTCCCCATGGTATCTCTGACCTGTGTCCTGTGTGTGTTTGTTTGCAGAGACGACCATAGAGCCTCCCCCAGGGACAGGTATGGAAGCCCCTCCCAGCCCCAGAGCAGGGTCCCTGCTATCTCTTCACAGAGGCCAGCTCTGTAACTCACACAACAATCCCACCCAGACTATTGGCTGCTAGTTTTGGATTGTTTTTTTCATTTGATTTGGCCGATTCAGTGTCTAAATGTTCAGCGAAGGCAGGTTATAAATGTACCCGTTGATCAGTCTCAGGTCATTTTTTATCTGAAGGACCCCCCCCCCAACCCCCCCTCCCCCCCCGGGCAGAGGGATCACAGACCCCCCCATCAATTGAACGTTGTTGCAACAACATTGCTCTGGAACTACAGCTGTGAGGAACATAAGAACATAAGAAAGTTTACAAACGAGAGGAGGCCATTCAGCCCATCTTGCTCGTTTGGTTGTTAGTAGCTTATTGATCCCAAAATCTCATCAAGCAGCTTCTTGAAGGATCCCAGGGTGTCAGCTTCAACAACATTACTGGGGAGTTGATTCCAGACCCTCACAATTCTCTGTGTAAAAAAGTGCCTCCTATTTTCTGTTCTGAATGCCCCTTTGTCTAAACTCCATTTGTGACCTCTGGTCCTTGTTTCTTTTTTCAGGCTGAAAAAGTCCCTTGGGTCGACACTGTCAATACCTTTTAGAATTTTGAATGCTTGAATTAGGTCACCACGTAGTCTTCTTTGTTCAAGAAGCCCAAGATAGAAGTTTTGAACAGTGCATCGTGAAATTAGCAGCCATTTAAATGGACATTAATGGAAAGTGACTCACAGCGCAGTGCTGCATGGTGATGCGTTCCTTGCTTCCTGTCCCACAGTGCTGCAGTGTCTAGAGGAGCGGATGAAGCTGTTCCTCCCCCGAATCGCCCTCCCCGACATCAACGAGAGTGACCTACAGCTCATCGACCCCACCTGTAACATCACAGGAAACTCCACCCACTTCCTGCTGGACATCCCTCTAACAGACTGCGGAACCAGGATCCAGGTACAGCCCCAGCCCCGCCCACATTCTAGAGCACACGTAAACTCCGCCCACAGAGCCTGCCAAAAGCCCCGCCCACATTCCTCAACTCACACAGAAACCCCGCCCACAGAGCCTGCCAACCTTAACCCTGCCAACAGCCCCGCCCACATTCTAGAACACACACAGAAACCTCGCCCACAGAGCCTGTCAACAGCACCGCTCACATTCCAAAACACACACAAACTCCGCCCCCAGAGCTGGCCAACAGCCCTGCCCACATTCTGGAACCCCCACGCATTCATTTTCCAGAGATGTGTGTCCAGTGGTATACAGTGAATAGGTGCTAGCTGTCTCTCCCCCCTCCCCAGGAGGAGGACTCGTACCTGGTGCTGGTGAATGTGGTGTCGAGCAGGCTGTTGAGCCAGGACCTGGGCGCTGTGATCACGCGCATCCCCTCCCTGCGCTTCCCGCTGGCCTGTCGCTTCAAGGCAGGGGGCCTGGTGACTGGGATGGTGTCTATACCCCAGCGGCCCAAGGACGAAGCGTTTGGAAAATTCACCTTCGACATCAAGTTCCGCAGGGAGCTGCCGGCCGTGGCGGGTGTGGGACGGATAGGGGACATGGGCAAGATGGACACACCCTTTGAGCTGGACCCCATCAAGCCGCTCTACCTGCAAGTGAACGCCAGCTGTAACATCACTGGCGTGGAGCTTGTGGTGCAATCCTGCTGGACCGCCGAGTCCAAGAACACCACAAGGAGTGGAAGCAGCTCCTTCATAAACAACGGGTGAGGGAGCCTGCAACCAACACACTACAGCACAGAGGAGCCAGCTAATTCAGTACAGTCTAGTGTAGAGAACTCAGCGCTGTACTGGGGATCTGAGAGCAGCTAATTCAATACAGTCTAGTGTAGAGAACTCAGCGCTGTACTGGGGATCTGAGAGCAGCTAATTCAATACAGTCTAGTGTAGAGAACTCAGCGCTGTACTGGGGATCTGAGAGCAGCTAATTCAATACAGTCTAGTGTAGAGAACTCAGCGCTGTACTGGGGATCTGAGAGCAGCTAATTCAATACAGTCTAGTGTAGAGAACTCAGTGCTGTACTGGGGATCTGAGAGCAGCTAATTCAATACAGTCTAGTGTAGAGAACTCAGTGCTGTACTGGGGATCTGAGAGCAGCTAATTCAATACAGTCTAGTGTAGAGAACTCAGTGCTGTACTGGGGATCTGAGAGCAGCTAATTCAATACAGTCTAGTATAGAGAACTCAGTGCTGTACTGGGGATCTGAGAGCAGCTAATTCAATACAGTCTAGTGTAGAGAACTCAGTGCTGTACTGGGGATCTGAGAGCAGCTAATTCAATACAGTCTAGTGTAGAGAACTCAGCGCTGTACTGGGGATCTGAGAGCAGCTAATTCAATACAGTCTAGTGTAGAGAACTCAGTGCTGTACTGGGGATCTGAGAGCCAGCTAATTCAATACAGTCTAGTGTAGAGAACTCAGTGCTGTACTGGGGATCTGAGAGCCAGCTAATTCAATACAGTCTAGTATAGAGAACTCAGTGCTGTACTGGGGATCTGAGAGCAGCTAATTCAATACAGTCTAGTGTAGAGAACTCAGTGCTGTACTGGGGATCTGAGAGCAGCTAATTCAATACAGTGCACAATAATCCCGTTTACTTTGTGAATATGGACTCCATGCTTACTGAGTGCCCCTCTCCCCTCCCTCTCTCTCCCAGGTGTGGGTCCAGTGGGAATGTTGAGCTCATGATGGATGAACTCAATGACAAGATCTACAAGATCAACCTGACCTCCCTCATCCCGGCTCGCATCGTCCCTGAGGTCAGTCCCCCAGCCAGCTGCTCTCCTGGCCCGTTGTGTGCTGTGCTCTGTGCTCTGTTGCATATTAGAAACCAACCAGTCTACTGAGGATCTCTTATAAAAGTTTTACCACTTACCATATCTTTGCATGATTTTACAATGATTTGCAATTTTTATTAAAATGCTTTCCTCTCCCCTCTCCCCCTCTTCTCTCTCCAGGTGTATATACACTGCTCTGTGAAGCTGTGTATGACGATGTCGGACACGGATCCCTGTTCCCCTAATTGCTCCTCCTCGCGCTCCTTCTCCTCCAAATCGTACTCCCGCTCCGCGTTCCTGCTCCAGTCCCTGGAGTCCAGTCTGTTCACAGTCAGCGCCGGTCCGATCCGTCTCGGTGTAAACTCCACCATCACCGATACTGTGAATCCATTATCACCCTCTTCATTACCATCAGTACCCACTTCCAGCTCCGAAAGTATGTCTGTCTGAGTGTGAGCGTGCGTGTGTGCGTGTGTGTGCATGTCTCAGTATTTGTGTGTCACTGTTTGTGTGTCTCGGCTGTTACACTTGCACAGAAGCAGTGCTGACAATGCTCTCTCTCTCTCTCTCTCTCTCTCTCTGCAGTTCCGAACCGTGTTGGCATTGCCGTGGGGGTGGTTCTGGGGGCCGCAGTGCTCCTGATCGTCGGTCTGCTGCTGATTAAAACATTCCTCGGGATTCAGAACAGACGCAAGCTCGGGCACTACCGCCTCCAGGAGTGACACTGAGACACACACACTGACAGAGAGGCACAGACACACACACACTGAGACACACACACTGACAGAGAGCACAGACACACACACTGAGACACTACCGCCTCCAGGAGTGACACTGAGACACACACACTGACAGAGAGGCACAGACACACACACTGAGACACACACACTGACAGAGAGGCACAGACACACACACTGAGACACACACACTGACAGAGAGGCACAGACACACACACTGAGACACACACACTGACAGAGAGGCACAGACACACACACTGAGACACACACACTGACAGAGAGGCACAGACACACACACTGAGACACTCACACTGACCTGACTGGTGTACTGCCACACACACACAGACACACTCTGATGACCCCCACACCACTACCCCGCACTTGTGTGTGTGACTCCCTGTGTGTGTGACACTGTCTCTCCGTTTGTCTGACAACACACACACTGAGACTGTGACTGACAGAGAGGCTCACGACCCACACTGTGTGCTGGTGATCTACCCCGTCTCCCACCCGTGGTCCGACACACACACTGACACTGAGACACACACACTGACAGAGAGGCACAGACACACACACTGAGACACACACACTGACAGAGAGGCACAGACACGTACACTGACACACACACTGACAGAGAGGCACAGACACGTACACTGAGACACATACACTGACAGAGAGGCACAGACACACACACTGACAGAGTACACTGAGACACACACACTGACAGACAGGCACAGACACACACACACTGACACACACACTGACAGAGAGGCACAGACACACACACTGAGACACACACACTGACAGAGAGGCACAGACACACACACTGACACACACACTCCAGGAGTCTATTAAAGAGCACACCGCAGTACCTAAACACCCTGAACACCCCCTACCAAACTGAGACACTCCGTGTCTGTGTGTGTGACTTGTGTGTGTGACTGTCACTCCTGACGAGACTGTGACACAAACACACTGAGTGTGACTCCTAGAGATGGCACAGACACACACACTGAGACACTACCGACTCTGTTGGTGACTGTCTCTCCGTGTCGGTGATTGTGTGACTCAGTTGACGGAGACACACAGACACACACACTGACAGAGAGGCACAGACACACACACTGAGACACACACACTGACAGAGAGGCACAGACACACACACTGAGACACACACACTGACACACACACACACACACTGACACACACCGGACACACTACACGACCCCAGGAGGTCACTCTGACACTAGCCGACTCTCAGAGAGTGTGTGTGACACGCTGGTCTGAGACACATCCATGTCCTGACAGTGTGGCCACAGACACACACACACTGCCACACATCCACACTGACAGAGATGCACAGACTCACACGTGTGTGACACTCAACATCTCACACTCTCCAGAGAGGGCACACGGACACGACCGAGTGTAACCCCAGGAGTGTGACCCCTTGTCACAACCGATGACACACACGACTGACATGAGAGTGACCACACACTGTGAGACACAACACTGACAGAGAGAGCCAGACACATACACTGACACACACACACTCTTACACAGGAGAGACACAGACACACACACTGACAGAGAGGCACAGACACACACACTGCACAGAGACACAGACACACACAGTTGTTTGTGCACCCACTGTCTCTCCGTGAACCCTGACACACACCTGACAGAGAGGCACCACAGACACAAACACTGACACACACACACTGACACACACACACACACACAGAGGCACAGACACACACACTGAGACACACACACACAGGAGAGACACAGACACACACACTGACACACACACTGACAGAGAGGCACAGACACACACACTGACACACACACACTGACACAGTGACTGTCTCTCCGGTCCCACTGACAGTGTGTGCTCAGGACACACACCAACTGACACTGTGTGACTGTGTGTGACCCCCACACTGACAGACACACGTGACTCTCCCGGACACACACACACTGACAGAGAGGCACAGACACACACACAGACACACACACTGACAGAGAGGCACAGACACGTACACACACACACTGACAGAGAGGCACAGACACGTACACTGACACACACTGACAGAGAGGCACAGACACGTACACTGACACACACACTGACAGAGAGGCACAGACACACACACTGAGACACACACACTGACAGAGAGGCACAGACACACACACTGAGACACACACACTGACAGAGAGGCACAGACACATACACTGACACACACACACTGACAGAGAGGCACAGACACATACACTGAGACACATACACTGACAGAGAGGCACAGACACATACACAGACACACACACTGACAGAGAGGCACAGACACATACACTGACACACACACACTGACAGAGAGGCACAGACACACACACTGTCCACCTGACACAGACTCACTGTACCAGAGAGGCACTGACACACTGTGTGTGTGACACTGACCCGTGTGACCAGACACACCACTGTGACTCACTGTGACCGTGTCTGTGTGAGTCTCTCCTGATCTTGTGTATGTGACTACTGTGTGTGGACTTGTCTCTCCGTGTCTGTGTGTGTACCCACAACACATGACTGTCTCTCCGTGACTGTGACTCTGTGTGTGACTGTCTCTCCCACACACACACACTGACAGAGAGGCACAGACACATACACTGAGACACACACACTGACAGAGAGGCACAGACACATACACAGACACACACACTGACAGAGAGGCACAGACACACACACTGAGACACACACACTGACAGAGAGGCACAGACACACACACTGAGACACATACACTGACAGAGAGGCACAGACACACACACTGAGACACATACACTGACAGAGAGGCACAGACACATACACTGAGACACGGGTGTGACTGTCTCTCCGTGGTCTGGTGTTTTGACGCTGTTACACTGACAGAGAGGCACAGACACACACACAGACACACACACTGAGACACACACACTGACAGAGAGGCACAGACACACACACTGAGACACACACACTGACAGAGAGGCACAGACACACACACTGACAGAGAGGCACACACACACACACTGACAGAGAGGCACACACACACACACTGACACTGACAGACACAGACACACAGACAGAGACACACACACACACACACACACACACTGATACACACACTGAGACACTGACACACACACACAGACACACAAACAGACACACACACACTGACAGAGTCACAGAGAGACAGACTGACTGACTAAATACACACTCTAGAGATGGCATGGATTCTGAAAGAAACACAGACCTCTGCATCTGCTTGGGTGGTTTGTTTTGACAATGAAGCAAACACAAAGGTGCTGCACATTCTCCAGACAGACAGCCGCCCTCACTCGCGACTGAGGGAAGCAGAACACTTAGATCCATTCCTGGTTTCGCTGACTTTAATGAGACACACGCTGTGACTAATTAAGCCGGTAGTAAAACCTGGAGTGGGTGACACTGCTGTGCAGTAGGAGTCTGGTTGCTTGGTTAACATGACGCCTGCCTTTCTCAAAGTCTGCTTTTGCTCTTGTCTCAAGCCAGACCGCTTCTTGATCTGTATCGTTTTGCATGACTTGTATTAATAGCAGGTGCTGTGGAGTGAGTCCTGCCACATTATTGCTGCTGCTGTGAGATGCTCAGGAGTTTGAACTGCAGGGTTTATTTTACATAACCTTTCCTGGGAATGGGTGTTTAAAAAATTTTTAATAAGTACTGTGCGAGCATATATATTAAATATTCTATTGATTTGAAAAGCACATTATCTCTGCTGTCTTCATTATTATTATTATTATTATTATTAGTAGTAGCAGTAGTAGTATTACCCAAAGGGTACCCTTACCACTACTATTACTGTTATAAGGTAATATGTACAGTTGACCCTGTCAGCTGGACATACTGATAGAAGAGACAGGGTCAACACTGAGGGTGGTGTGAGATGTGAAGGAGGTGACACTGAGGGTGGTGTGAGATGTGCTGGAGGTGACACTGAGGGTGGTGTGAGATGTGCAGGAGGTGACACTGAGGGTGGTGTGAGATGTGCAGGAGGTGACACTGAGGGTGGTGTGAGATGTGCTGGAGGTGACACTGAGGGTGGTGTGAGATGTGCAGGAGGTGACACTGAGGGTGGTGTGAGATGTGCTGGAGGTGACACTGAGGGTGGTGTGAGATGTGCTGGAGGTGACACTGAGGGTGGTGTGAGATGTGCTGGAGGTGACACTGAGGGTGGTGTGAGATGTGCTGGAGGTGACACTGAGGGTGGTGTGAGATGTGCTGGAGGTGACACTGAGGGTGGTGTGAGATGTGCTGGAGGTGACACTGGGGGTGGTGTGAGATGTGCTGGAGGTGACACTGAGGGTGGTGTGAGATGTGCTGGAGGTGACACTGAGGGTGGTGTGAGATGTGCTGGAGGTGACACTGAGGGTGGTGTGAGATGTGCTGGAGGTGACACTGAGGGTGGTGTGAGATGTGCTGGAGGTGACACTGAGGGTGGTGTGAGATGTGAAGGAGGTGACACTGAGGGTGGTGTGAGATGTGCTGGAGGTGACACTGAGGGTGGTGTGAGATGTGCTGGAGGTGACACTGAGGGTGGTGTGAGATGTGCTGGAGGTGACACTGAGGGTGGTGTGAGATGTGCTGGAGGTGACACTGAGGGTGGTGTGAGATGTGCTGGAGGTGACACTGAGGGTGGTGTGAGATGTGCTGGAGGTGACACTGAGGGTGGTGTGAGATGTGCAGGAGGTGACACTGAGGGTGGTGTGAGATGTGCAGGAGGTGACACTGAGGGTGGTGTGAGATGTGCTGGAGGTGACACTGAGGGTGGTGTGAGATGTGCTGGAGGTGACACTGAGGGTGGTGTGAGATGTGCTGGAGGTGACACTGAGGGTGGTGTGAGATGTGCTGGAGGTGACACTGAGGGTGGTGTGAGATGTGCTGGAGGTGACACTGAGGGTGGTGTGAGATGTGCTGGAGGTGACACTGAGGGTGGTGTGAGATGTGCAGGAGGTGACACTGAGGGTGGTGTGAGATGTGCTGGAGGTGACACTGAGGGTGGTGTGAGATGTGCTGGAGGTGACACTGAGGGTGGTGTGAGATGTGAAGGAGGTGACACTGAGGGTGGTGTGAGATGTGCTGGAGGTGACACTGAGGGTGGTGTGAGATGTGCTGGAGGTGACACTGAGGGTGGTGTGAGATGTGCTGGAGGTGACACTGAGGGTGGTGTGAGATGTGCTGGAGGTGACACTGAGGGTGGTGTGAGATGTGCTGGAGGTGACACTGAGGGTGGTGTGAGATGTGCTGGAGGTGACACTGAGGGTGGTGTGAGATGTGCTGGAGGTGACACTGAGGGTGGTGTGAGATGTGCTGGAGGTGACACTGAGGGTGGTGTGAGATGTGCTGGAGGTGACACTGAGGGTGGTGTGAGATGTGCTGGAGGTGACACTGAGGGTGGTGTGAGATGTGCTGGAGGTGACACTGAGGGTGGTGTGAGATGTGAAGGAGGTGACACTGAGGGTGGTGTGAGATGTGCTGGAGGTGACACTGAGGGTGGTGTGAGATGTGCTGGAGGTGACACTGAGGGTGGTGTGAGATGTGCAGGAGGTGACACTGAGGGTGGTGTGAGATGTGCTGGAGGTGACACTGAGGGTGGTGTGAGATGTGCTGGAGGTGACACTGAGGGTGGTGTGAGATATGCTGGAGGTGACACTGAGGGTGGTGTGAGATGTGCTGGAGGTGACACTGAGGGTGGTGTGAGATGTGCTGGAGGTGACACTGAGGGTGGTGTGAGATGTGCTGGAGGTGACACTGAGGGTGGTGTGAGATGTGCTGGAGGTGACACTGGGGGTGGTGTGAGATGTGCTGGAGGTGACACTGAGGGTGGTGTGAGATGTGCTGGAGGTGACACTGAGGGTGGTGTGAGATGTGCTGGAGGTGACACTGAGGGTGGTGTGAGATGTGCTGGAGGTGACACTGAGGGTGGTGTGAGATATGCTGGAGGTGACACTGAGGGTGGTGTGAGATGTGCTGGAGGTGACACTGAGGGTGGTGTGAGATATGCTGGAGGTGACACTGAGGGTGGTGTGAGATGTGCTGGAGGTGACACTGAGGGTGGTGTGAGATGTGCTGGAGGTGACACTGAGGGTGGTGTGAGATGTGCTGGAGGTGACACTGAGGGTGGTGTGAGATGTGCTGGAGGTGACACTGAGGGTGGTGTGAGATGTGCTGGAGGTGACACTGAGGGTGGTGTGAGATGTGCTGGAGGTGACACTGAGGGTGGTGTGAGATGTGCTGGAGGTGACACTGAGGGTGGTGTGAGATGTGCTGGAGGTGAGAGGGTGGTGTGAGATATGCTGGAGGTGACACTGAGGGTGGTGTGAGATGTGCAGGAGGTGACACTGAGGGTGGTGTGAGATGTGCTGGAGGTGACACTGAGGGTGGTGTGAGATGTGCTGGAGGTGACACTGAGGGTACCCAAAGATACTGCTGAAGGTGACAGCTGAGGGTGGTGTGAGATGTGCAATAGGAGGTGACACTGAGGGTGGTGTGAGATGTGCAGGAGGTGACATTGAGGGTGGTGTGAGATGTGCAGGAGGTGACACTGAGGGTGGTGTGAGATGTGCAGGAGGTGACACTGAGGGTGGTGTGAGATGTGCTGGAGGTGACACTGAGGGTGGTGTGAGATGTGCAGGAGGTGACACTGAGGGTGGTGTGAGATGTGCTGGAGGTGACACTGAGGGTGGTGTGAGATGTGCAGGAGGTGACACTGAGGGTGGTGTGAGATGTGCTGGAGATCTGCAAGAATGTATCCATTAGAACTGTATTATCTATTATGTTATTATTATTATTATTATTATTGTTATTATTATTATTATTATTATTATTATTATTACAGTGAGCCCAGGTACCCAAAAATACTATTGAATAAAACAGCTAAGGCCGTGTCAATCTCTGCAATAGTTATTTGAAACAAATACTACTACAATTATTATTATTATTATTATTATTATTATTATTATTTTTATTAGGGCTGCAAGCCAAATCGCCACAATTGACACGTAGGGCTGCAAGCCATCGCCACAATGAGACACGTAGGGCTGCAGAGCTCGCCACAATGAGACACGTAGGGCTGCAGAGCTCGCCACAATGAGACACGTAGGGCTGCAGAGCTCGCCACAATGAGACACGTAGGGCTGCAGAGCTCGCCACAATGAGACACGTAGGGCTGCAGAGCTCGCCACAATGAGACACGTAGGGCTGCAAGCCATCGCCACAATGAGACACGTAGGGCTGCAGAGCCTCACCACAATGAGACACGTAGGGCTGCAGAGCCTCACCACAATGAGACACGTAGGGCTGCAAGCCATCGCCACAATGAGACACGTAGGGCTGCAAGCCATCGCCACAATGAGACACGTAGGGCTGCAGAGCTCGCCACAGTGAGACACGTAGGGCTGCAGAGCTCGTCACAGTGAGACACGTAGGGCTGCAGAGCTCGCCACAGTGAGACACGTAGGGCTGCAGAGCTCGCCACAGTGAGACACGTAGGGCTGCAGAGCTCGCCACAGTGAGACACGTAGGGCTGCAGAGCTCGCCACAATGAGACACGTAGGGCTGCAGAGCTCGCCACAATGAGACACGTAGGGCTGCAGAGCCTCGCCACAATGAGACACGTAGGGCTGCAGAGCTCGCCACAATGAGACACGTAGGGCTGCAGAGCTCGCCACAATGAGACACGTAGGGCTGCAAGCCATCGCCACAATGAGACACGTAGGGCTGCAGAGCTCGCCACAATGAGACACGTAGGGCTGCAGAGCTCGCCACAATGAGACACGTAGGGCTGCAAGCCATCGCCACAATGAGACACGTAGGGCTGCAAGCCTCGCCACAATGAGACACGTAGGGCTGCAAGCCATCGCCACAATGAGACACGTAGGGCTGCAAGCCATCGCCACAATGAGACACGTAGGGCTGCAAGCCATCGCCACAATGAGACACGTAGGGCTGCAGAGCTCGCCACAATGAGACACGTAGGGCTGCAAGCCATCGCCACAATGAGACACGTAGGGCTGCAAGCCATCGCCACAATGAGACACGTAGGGCTGCAGAGCTCGCCACAATGAGACACGTAGGGCTGCAGAGCTCGCCACAGTGAGACACGTAGGGCTGCAAGCCTCGCCACAATGAGACACGTAGGGCTGCAAGCCTCGCCACAATGAGACACGTAGGGCTGCAAGCCATCGCCACAATGAGACACGTAGGGCTGCAGAGCTCGCCACAATGAGACACGTAGGGCTGCAAGCCATCGCCACAATGAGACACGTAGGGCTGCAAGCCATCGCCACAATGAGACACGTAGGGCTGCAAGCCTCGCCACAATGAGACACGTAGGGCTGCAAGCCTCGCCACAATGAGACACGTAGGGCTGCAAGCCATCGCCACAATGAGACACGTAGGGCTGCAGAGCTCGCCACAATGAGACACGTAGGGCTGCAAGCCATCGCCACAATGAGACACGTAGGGCTGCAAGCCATCGCCACAATGAGACACGTAGGGCTGCAAGCCATCGCCACAATGAGACACGTAGGGCTGCAGAGCTCGCCACAATGAGACACGTAGGGCTGCAAGCCATCGCCACAATGAGACACGTAGGGCTGCAGAGCCATCGCCACAATGAGACACGTAGGGCTGCAGAGCTCGCCACAGTGAGACACGTAGGGCTGCAGAGCTCGCCACAGTGAGACACGTAGGGCTGCAGAGCTCGCCACAGTGAGACACGTAGGGCTGCAGAGCTCGCCACAGTGAGACACGTAGGGCTGCAGAGCTCGTCACAGTGAGACACGTAGGGCTGCAGAGCTCGTCACAGTGAGACACGTAGGGCTGCAGAGCTCGTCACAGTGAGACACGTAGGGCTGCAGAGCTCGTCACAGTGAGACACGTAGGGCTGCAGAGCTCGCCACAGTGAGACACGTAGGGCTGCAGAGCTCGCCACAGTGAGACACGTAGGGCTGCAGAGCATCGCCACAGTGAGACACGTAGGGCTGCAGAGCTCGTCACAGTGAGACACGTAGGGCTGCAGAGCTCGTCACAGTGAGACACGTAGGGCTGCAGAGCCTCGCCACAGTGAGACACGTAGGGCTGCAGAGCATCGCCACAGTGAGACACGTAGGGCTGCAGAGCTCGTCACAGTGAGACACGTAGGGCTGCAGAGCTCGCCACAGTGAGACACGTAGGGCTGCAGAGCCTCGTCACAGTGAGACACGTAGGGCTGCAGAGCTCGTCACAGTGAGACACGTAGGGCTGCAGAGCCCGTCACAGTGAGACACGTAGGGCTGCAGAGCCCGTCACAGTGAGACACGTAGGGCGGCAGAGCCCGTCACAGTGAGACACGTAGGGCTGCAGAGCTCGTCACAGTGAGACACGTAGGGCTGCAGAGCTCGTCACAGTGAGACACGTAGGGCTGCAGAGCTCGTCACAGTGAGACACGTAGGGCTGCAGAGCTCGTCACAGTGAGACACGTAGGGCTGCAGAGCTCGTCACAGTGAGACACGTAGGGCTGCAGAGCCCGTCACAGTGAGACACGTAGGGCTGCAGAGCCCGTCACAGTGAGACACGTAGGGCTGCAGAGCCCGTCACAGTGAGACACGTAGGGCTGCAGAGCTCGTCACAGTGAGACACGTAGGGCTGCAGAGCTCGTCACAGTGAGACACGTAGGGCTGCAGAGCCTCGTCACAGTGAGACACGTAGGGCTGCAGAGCTCGTCACAGTGAGACACGTAGGGCTGCAGAGCTCGTCACAGTGAGACACGTAGGGCTGCAGAGCTCGTCACAGTGAGACACGTAGGGCTGCAGAGCTCGTCACAGTGAGACACGTAGGGCTGCAGAGCTCGTCACAGTGAGACACGTAGGGCTGCAGAGCTCGTCACAGTGAGACACGTAGGGCTGCCATCATCAGTGTGAATGATTTAATCCGCCGTTACTTCACACTGCCGGTGCCGCTGGTCCATCAGCAGGCGAGTCTCTCTCTCTTTAAATCAGTTTGTATCGAGTACTCAAAACATTTCAGAAACCGCACGCACACGCGCTGCCCCCAAACCGGAGAACGGTCTCACTCAGGACAATTCACCAGAGACATGGAACGATCTGAGTACATTATGTTACGTTAAAAAAAAACTAAAAACACTCTATTCTCTATTTCTGACAAAGCCTTGAGGAGATAACGCGATTGTGTTTGTGAATGGCAATATTGTGTCCCACTTATTTTCGGTTCCCTTTTAGGTGGAAACAGTGGCTCCTGCACAGCAGTTCCGCATTGCACAGATTCTGTATGTCGATGACTGAAAACTAGCAATGCTTTTGCGCCACCTGGCGCAAACTAGGCTGTATTACAGCCAGCTACCGCAAATAAACCGTGCAATTCTGCTGCCGGCACATTGAATAATCCGTTATCGCATGTTCTGTAATCTGTTATCGCAGTTCTGTAATCCGTTATCGCATGTTCTGTAATCTGTTATCGCAGTTCTGTAATCCGTTATCGCATGTTCTGTAATCCGTTATCGCATGTTCTGTAATCCGTTATCGCATGTTCTGTAATCCGTTATCGCATGTTCTGTAATCCGTTATCGCAGTTCTGTAATCCGTTATCGCAGTTCTGTAATCCGTTATCGCAGTTCTGTAATCCGTTATCGCAGTTCTGTAATCCGTTATCGCATGTTCTGTAATCCGTTATCGCAGTTCTGTAATCTGTTATCGCAGTTCTGTTTACCAGAGGTGGGTCGGGTTCTTTATTTTCCTATTAAACTGTGGCTAACGATCACCGGTATATATTATCGCAGTTCTGTAATCCGTTATCGCATGTTCTATATATATATATTATATATATATATATATATATATATATATATATATATATATATATATATTATTATCTTTAAAGTATAATATACACTACACGTTTATTGTTTCGCACACAAGCCGAGGATGATATTGGCCTATTATCCTAAAAAACGTTAATGGATACCATTTTTACTGACATAATACTTATATCGTATCATATTATTATATATATATATATATATATATATATATATATATATGTTGTCCTGCCATTTCAAGAACAGTGTTCCATCCACAAAGTAGGATAAATATCCGGTTAGAAAACACAGCTTTGTTATTTTATTAAACGTAAAGATAACGGAACATAATTTCAGTCAATACCGTCAACCGAAAACGGTATTGCTGTCTTTTCAAATCGATGGGAAGCTGGCGTGTTTTTGTCCAGACTATGCGTGCAGATGCGTTTCTTTATAAAAGTTGAGAAATATGAGGTCCAGTCGACTTATATATCACCATAATCTGTGCACTTAATTGTTCTTATGGTATATATATTTCACGCGACTGTATTTTCGGTGGAATCTGATGCGCTGTCACTTTAAGACCGCCTCTGCAAAACGTTGGCGGCCCTGCCTGAAAACAGCCGGGGTCCCAAAGGCAGACTGAACATCCGTCCAAATAAACCGGCAGTCATGCTAAAATATAAAGCAACACATCTGTATGACTGTCACGGGAGTGCAGTTTCTTCAGTCTAGGATTTAGGCCACTCGTTCTTGATTGCATTAGTGAAGCTGCTGGCGAGCTATGAGTAGCGAGTGGAATTAAAGCGGCCGGACACTGCAGTCGCAGACAGTGGATGCGGTCACGCAGATCATCCTGCGCAGATTCTGTGCACAATCTGACCAATGTAGCCAATGGGTGATTTCACAGAGATCAAAAGCCGCTTATTTTAACAGCAATGCATTTGAGATTGTTTTAAGCCACGTGTCACGAGTTGAAATAATGACTTTGAAGTTGTACGTTTATTTGAAAGGAAACCACGTGTGCACTACGTCTTGTAGGCTAGTATTATTAATATGAAGTGTTATTAATGGCACTATCACTTTCTTCATGTTCACTGTTTTGTTTCAAGGAGACGGTTTACACGTGTTGTGCAGTTCGTTATTTCTGTCACTATTAAATATTATTGTATTACATTTTAATTATAAACAACAACAAAACAGAATGTAAAGCCAGAGCTCATTATTAAACTATTCCATACACAGCAGTGCACCTTATTCAAGAACCCAAGCCAGCAGCTAAGAGGGAGGCTCAAGCTGGCTGGAAACAGGCTGTCCCTGGACATGTACCCCAGGAGTACAGCCCTCCTGCCAGATCTGTGGGGGTCCGAGCTGCCCAGGATGAGGGGGCTCAGGTCCACCATGCTCAAAGGTACAAACCCAGCCAGCCAGCTGGCCACACAGTCATTATAATCCAAGTTCATACTAGGGGTGTTAATAGATAGATAAATATAACGTGTCAAACGTTTTGAAATTTGGCTAAAAGCTTCACCATTGTAGTTACCCTCAGTGTTGGTAAAGCATGTTAAAAAGCTTGGCAAACCAGGGTGAGCTGCAGATGCACAGAGTCTCCATGGGGAAAGCACCAGGGATCATTGTTCAGTTTGACTGTGGTGGTGTTTTGTCAGGGCGATGCTGTGGATAGAGGCGTGAGTTTGGAGCTGGCAGGAAGCTTGAAAAGCCACAGTGAAATGAGCCTGCTGACTCACACACAGGAGCGCGAGGGAATGTGTGTTTCTAGAGCGGCCGTAGGGAGTTCTGTTCTGTTTTTAACAATTGTAATTGAATTGTTAATAATGTCCTGTTTTTATTTAGTTGAATTTTAAGATGTTATTTATGTATTTATACTTTGAACTGATCTTCATAAATAAAGAAATGATTCAATAAATGAAATAAATGATGGTCCTATGTGCACATGTATTGAATAGCCCCTTTTTAATTTTGTATTATTAGATGCTGGATTATTAATTGCACTCCACGTTTCATTCTTAAACTCCTTTCGGAAATCCAGTGTGTGCTATAACAAACAAAACCAAACAAAAATCCAATATTATCTTGGTTGGGAAACTATCCATCCCATTCCATCCCATCCCATTCCATTCCATTGCATTCCATCCCATTCCTTATTTTGCAGGAAATCATCTGGTGTTCAACCAACCCAGTCAGTTAGCAGACCTGCAGCAATAACTACGTCCAGTTGACCCTGGCTCTCTTATAAAATCGTTTTGCCCACGCAACGTGATTACTATGAGATGGAGAGCGAATGAGACGAGAGCGGCTCCACCGCTTACTTTATACAATAATTCCACTCTGCTGCCGCTAGTGGTCGCGATTCCTCTCGACCTTCTCATTGATCTTGGAAAGCGGGTTGCTGCTGCTTTGCAGCTCGCATACAAACACAGGGACCTAAATCGTGGTTACACAGAGCGAGCCAGCCTGTGTCCTCCTTGTGTCATAAAGCCGGAGCATTACAGCAAAATCTAACCATTCACACACACACACACACACACACACACCACACAGAAGAAAGGCTGCATCCGAGATTACTGCACAAAACAGGTAAGGTAGACTCTGTCTCTCTGTCTCTCTCTCTCTCTCTCTCTCTCTCTCTCTCTCTCTCTCTCT
Source organism: Polyodon spathula (assembly GCF_017654505.1). Lineage (NCBI taxonomy): Eukaryota > Metazoa > Chordata > Actinopteri > Acipenseriformes > Polyodontidae > Polyodon > Polyodon spathula. The sequence goes on along the minus strand of NC_054552.1, from coordinate 422,034 downwards.
CTCTCTCTCTCTCTCTCTATTATGATCTCTCTATATATATATATGATATATAGCTATATATTATATATATATATATATATTAATTTGTTTTGAATGGGAAGAAATGAATAATAAATCATTGACAGTGGAGGA
>NC_054552.1:409402-416902 GCF_017654505.1 Polyodon spathula | reverse complement strand
CACACACACACACACACACACAGAGACAGACAGACACAGAGACACAGAGACAGAGATACACACGCACACAGACACAGAAACAGACAGACACAGAGACACAGAGACAGAGATACACACACACACACACAATCACACACACAGAGACTCAGAGACAGAGACACAGCGAGGCACACACACACACACACACACAATCTCACACACAGAACAGTGTTTGCCTGACCACCTAGATGGAGTGTTGTTGTGATGCCCCTCCTCTGTAACCATGGCCAGCCAATCAGCTTGCATGCCTGTGGAACTCCCACACCTCAGGGGACTTTGCACAGGGAGGCTGAGGCACTGCTGTGGAGACAGGCGATCTTAAAGGTATGGTACTGGGGAGAGGGGAGGGGAATACTATTATGAATATTATGCCACTTTCTTTTGCAATGCATTCCCTTGAAAACCATATCTTTTTGAACTATGCCTTGCTGCTCTGTGATTCAACGTGTACTTTGATTACTGCGTTCCCTTTTTTATTGCTTTTGCTTTGCAACCCTACGCTGTGATTTTGCTGCAGGATATGGAGTGCAGTGTTACTGTGCAAGGTTAGCTCTGGGCGGCTGTGAGTTTCTAGTTGCAGCGTATATGACTGAGCGCTTTGACATGCTGTCAAAAATACCTTTCAAACTTTCCAGCTGCAATGTGTTAGCTCTCCAGCAGGAGGTGTTGGTGTATATATCGTAACACAGGAGACTCGCCACGTAGGCTCGCTCAGGTTCTTTTTAACTTCCAGACACGGGCCAACACACAGCATTTGAAAGAATAGGCGCTGACGTGCACTTTTAATGATGCAAAACAAACACCTAGCTCCTTGAGAGCACTAACTAAACAATCGTCAGGAACCTGCTCTAATTAAACCAGACAGACAAGCTGTTAGGCAGCGGAAAACAAAAACACACCGTCGTTAAAATTGAAAACAAAAAGGCTTCACACAGTACTTTTTTATTGTACAATTGAAAACATCATCAATCAGGCTGTCCACACAGCAGCCCCGGGACTGACTGCTCTCCTTAAATACCCTGCACCTTGCTCGAATGTACAGTAATAGCAGGTGATAATTAAATATACGTTTGCACGTCTTTTGGCAGGGAGGATTTTAACCCCCTCTCTGCTGTGTTACAATGCTTATCCGAGTCTGTAGAGGACGGGATTGTCTGGGAGAGTGGGGAGGAGGATGGGAGGGGAGGGGGGGAAGGGGAGAGTGGGGAGGAGGATGGAAGGAGGAGGGGAGGGGAGAGTGGGGAGAGTGGGGATTGGGAATTCTTAATCAGCTCCAGGCTCCATGTGCTGATAAGGACAGTGGCAAAGTTTGAAGAGAGAACAGGAGTCCTGCAGCATTGATTTAAACAGGGAGAGACGAGGGAGATAAAAAACACATGTACAAAAGAGCAGAACTCCTGGAAATCCTTACGTGCGAGAGAGGAACTGTAACTACAGTATGCTGTGCTCTGGAAGGGAATCGCACAGGCAGGAATCACTGACTCAGGTGAGTGAGGAGATGCAGGTCTGATATCCTTCATCAACCAGGTCTAGGCAGCAACAGCAGAGACAAGCCTGGCCAGGAATCTCCTTCCCCTTCCCCTTCTCCTTCCCTTTCTTCTCCTTTTTCTCCTTCCCCTTCTTGTCCTCCTCCTTCTCCTTCTCCTTCACTTACTCCTCCTTCTCCTTCTCCTCCTCCTTCCCCTTCTTCCCCTTCTCCTCTTTCTCCTTCCCCTCCTTCTCCTCCCCCTTCCCCTTCTATTTCTCCCCTTCTCCTTCCCCATCCCCTTCCCCTTCTCCTTCTCCTTCTCTTTTTCCTTCTTCTTCAAATCTAATCATGCATGTGCAAGTGCACCGTGTCAGAGTGCCAGGGCGCACTCTTAGATGGGCTGAGGGGGACTTTGTGCTCCAAGTGCAGTGTACTGAGTGAGTGCAGTGTAGTGAGTGAGTGCTGTTGGCAGTGATTTGTACAAGGGCCTGCCAAGTCTGCACATGATTGTGAAACCCTTTTCACAGCCCACTGTGTTGACAGAGACAAAGTCATCATGAATCTCGAGCAGTCAGGCAGACAAACATCTCATCCTTATCTGTCCTTCCACTTCGCTGCCCGTGGTCTCGCTGCTCACAGAGGTGCAGCTGCAGCGCCACTGCCAGCGCCTTGCTGCAGATTACTCATGTGCAATGCTATTGAACTGCTGCTTCCTGGTAGCTGTTCGTCTCACTCCAACAGTGTAATCAAACCGCATGTGCTCCTGGACAGCACAGAAATCCTTATAGAAGTGTCCCACAGTAACAGCACAGAAAAGTGTACTAATAAAGCATAGGGAAGCATTATAAAGCACAGAGAGGTCTGGTAAAGCATAGGGAAGCATTGTAAAGCACAGAGAGGTCTGGTAAAGCATAGGGAAGCATTGTAAAGCACAGAGAGGTCTGGTAAGGCATAGGGAAGCATTGTAAAGCACAGAGAGGTCTGGTAAGGCATAGGGAAGCATTGTAAAGTCTGTCAGGGAAACTGTTAAACGATGGTGCAGTTTTATAATGCTAAGCTTTTCAGAGGGTGTCCCGACAGCTCCCTGACCAGCTGTCTGGAGTTTGAGTCGGGAGAGTTTATGATTTAACAGCCCTGCAGGAACAGAGAAAAATCTCGAGAAACGATTACAGGAGAAGCGAGGGGAGGGAGAGCAAAAAGAGAGCTATTGATTCTGTGACTAATCCAGGGGGTGAGGGGAGAGCAGAGGTCAGGCTGTCTGGAGAGAAGAGAAGAAAGAGAGAAGGGGAGAAATGGAGAAGTGAATGAGAGAAGGAAAATGGACAGAGAAGAAAGGGATAACGGCAGAGGGAGGAAGTGAGAGAAGAGAGCAGAGAGAAGAGGTAGAAAGGGGAAAGGAGAGACAGAGAGATATCGCCACTGCAATCATGTATCACAGCTCTCCCAGATTTATTTCTCTTTGATTTCTTTAAGACCTGACTGGTAATAATAATTCACAGCTGTCCTGTTAGCATGGGGGAGTGGTTGCCATGGAAGCAGGTCTCTGGGAGGTAGTTCTGCAGCCAGTTAGAAAGAAAGATGGTCTCCATATGAATATGTTATAAAAGTTAAGCATTTTTGTTTTGATTTTCTATGCTTTTTGCACATACCACACTCCTGAGTTCATTACCACACCTGCTTGTGACTTACTACAGTAAAGACACACACATTAACAAGCAAACTCCAGTAAAGACACACAGCCTAACAAGCAAACTCCACAAGAATCAACATTACAGGGTGTCTACAGCAGTGCTAATCTTGAACTGAAGAGAGGAGAGAGGAGAGGAGAGAGGAGGAGAGGAGAGAGAGAGGAGAGGAGAGAGGGAGAGAGAGGGGAGAGAAGACAGAGAGAGGAGGGATAGGAGAGAGGGAGAGGGGGAGGAGAGGAGACAGAGAGGAGAGGGGGGGAAGGGGAGAGCAGAGGAGAGCAGAGGAGGACAGAGGAGAGAAGAGGAGAGGAGAGAGAGGGAGAGGAGAGAGGGGAGAGAGGAGAGAGAGAGAGAGGGGAGAGGAGGAGAGCAGAGGAGGGGAGAGAGAGAGGAGAGGAGAGAGAGAAGAGAGAGAGGAGAGGAGGTTAGAGCAGAGGAGGGTGGAGGGAGGGGAGGAGAGGAGGAGAGGAAAGAGTAGAGAGGGGAGTTGAGGAGAGAGATTGTACTCTCTGTCTTGTGGCCAACTCGCGGCATCCTCCCAGTATCTACCTATAACTGTACCTGTCTCTGTCCTCAATCTACGCCACTCAAACTCCACCTCTCCCTCTCCCCAGCTTCCCCACGGTGAACTTTAAACTCGTCATTTCAACAGAAAAAAAAAAACTATGAATTGAACAGTATTACGTCTAGGTAAGTCGTCTTTGCGATCTGTTTTCATCTCTTCTGTTTGCGTCATTCTTACACATCACTATGTCTTTCTCTGTCATTTTCTTGTCCGTACTTCATGTCTCTCCCATCTAAATATCTGTTTGTGTCTCAGATTCTTGTGTTGGCATCTAGTGTTGTCTGCGTTATTCGGTCTCTCTGTAACCGTTGTGATACTACTGTCTTGTTGACACCTCACGACTGGGAGTATACGCTATGGATCTTGGTGATTATATCGTTCTAGTAGTGTGTACTCTCCCTGGTCGTAAACCCCCCTGAAATCATCAGACTGTTCTAAACAGACTGTCTAAAGAACTTAGTGACCTGCCCACACGATGGTGATGTTGAACGTCAGTTTCGCTGTGTTTTATTTGTTTGTCCGGAAATTGTTGTGAGTTTACTGTCTCTGTGGTAATCTTCGAGAGGTGTGCGCAGAGGATGTAGGACTGTCTGGCTGAAGATATAATTTGTGGTGAAGTTGACCTTGTCAACCCGTAAAATATGTGTTCAGATGGTGTCGTCTCACCCGTGCCGGGTGACTGTATGAGAGTCTCCAAGTGGCTGTTTTGACAAACTGCAATCATGTATCACAGCTCTCCCAGATTTATTTCTCTTTGATTTCTTTAAGACCTGACTGGTAATAATAATTCACAGCTGTCCTGTTAGCATGGGGGAGTGGTTGCCATGGAAGCAGGTCTCTGGGAGGTAGTTCTGCAGCCAGTTAGAAAGAAAGATGGTCTCCATATGAATATGTTATAAAAGTTAAGCATTTTTGTTTTGATTTTCTATGCTTTTTGCACATACCACACTCCTGAGTTCATTACCACACCTGCTTGTGACTTACTACAGTAAAGACACACACATTAACAAGCAAACTCCACAATGCAGCCTCGGTGCCAGAATCAACATTACAGGGTGTCTACAGCAGTGCTAATCTTGAACTGAAGAGAGGAGAGAGGAGAGGAGGAGAGGAGAGAGAGGAGAGGGGGAGGAGAGGGGGGAGAGAAGACAGAGAGAGGAGGGATAGAAGAGAGGGAGAGGGGGAGGAGAGGAGACAGAGAGGAGAGGGGGGGAAGGGGAGAGCAGAGGAGAGCAGAGAGAGGACAGAAGACGAGGTAGGAGGGGAGAGGAGAGGGAGAGGAGAGGAGAGGGGGGAGAGGGGAGAGGAGAAGAGAGGAGGGATAGGAGAGAGGAGAAAGAGGGGAGGAGAGAGGAGAGGAGAGAGAAGAGAGAGAGGAGAGGAGGTTAGAGCAGAGGAGGGTGGAGAGGGGAGGAGAGGAGGAGAGGAAAGAGTAGAGAGGGGAGTTGAGGTGGAGAGGGAGAGAGGGGAGGGGAGAAGAGAGTAGAGGAGAGAGCAGAGAGAGGGGAGAGGGGAGATGAGAGAAGAGGGGCGAAAAGAGAGAAGAGAAGGAAAAGAGGAGGGAGAAGTGAGGAGTGAGGGGAGAAGAGACAGAAAGAGAGGGGAGTATGAAGAAGACAAACGTTTTGGTTAGTATCTACTTCAGTGTGACTTCAGAGCTGAGACTCGAGTCTGAACTGTAGTCAAATATATTCACACTCCCTTCCAAAAAAAAACTATGAATTGAACGTGATGCTTGAGCCCTGGGAGTGTGTGACACACGCAGACCTAGAAACAAGACATCAAACACGAGGTCTCATCAGATTGGGACTCGTACCTAAACCGAGTCGCCCTTTCTGGGGCACCCTGACGTGTGTGCTACCAACATGCTAAGGCCTGATCCATAATGCAGCTCATATATAGGGGACAGACAGGCCTAGAATTACAAGAGAGAGAGAGAGAGGGGACACACACTCGTTCTCCTGCAGACCAGACTTCAATAAATCTGCAACACTCACTGGGCAGCTGAATTCTTATTTCAGGGGGCATTTTAACACAGTCAAAACAGTTTTTCAATTGGGTCACGGCCACGACTCTCTCTGGGTCACGGAAAGGTGTTGATGGTGAAGCAGAGAAAGAGAAAGAGAAGGGGAGGCTCTTACACTCTCTGAACAGCCTCCCTCTGCTCTGTGCTGGTGATGGAGCAGAGAAAGAGAAGGGGAGGCTCTTAGACTCTCTGAACAGCCTCCCTCTGCTCTGTGCTGGTGATGGAGCAGAGAAAGAGAAGGGGAGGCTCTTAGACTCTCTGAACAGCCTCCCTCTGCTCTGTGCTGGTGATGGAGCAGAGAAAGAGAAGGGGAGGCTCTTAGACTCTCTGAACAGCCTCCCTCTGCTCTGTGCTGGTGATGGAGCAGAGAAAGAGAAGGGGAGGCTCTTAGACTCTCTGAACAGCCTCCCTCTGCTCTGTGCTGATGGTGATGGAGCAGAGAAAGAGAAGGGGAGGCTCTTAGACTCTCTGAACAGCCTCCCTCTGCTCTGTGCTGGTGATGGAGCAGAGACAGAGAAAGAGAAAAGGAAAAGGGAGGATCTTTCTAAAAGCTCAGTTCAGCAGCTCTTGTTTTGCACGTGGAAGTTGGCTTATGCAGCACAAAGGGAGTTGGGAAGGCTGTTTCCAGCCAAACTCACTTTTAAGACAGATCCTCCCAGACACAGCAGAGTGTTTATGAGAAATGTTTCCCTGTGGTTCTACACTGTGAATTTCTCAGCGTTTACCCTGGTCTGTTTATTAATGTGCTTTACCATACCTCGCTACTCTTTCTAATGCTTGCCTGTGCTTTACCAGGCTTCACTGTGCTTTATTACACTTTGCTGGTAATGTACATGGCCAGTGTTTTGGTATGTAGAAAATATCATAGCCATTGTGTGAAGACAGGAGGACTTTCTAACGTTGATCCTTCTTACAGGACCTGCAAGGAGCCGAGGACAGACACACAGACACTCAGGACAGACACACCAACCCAGCCATAGACTCCAACCTGAGACTCAGGCTTCCTGCTAAATGGCTGATAAGCAAGTCAGGTAGGAGCCCCTTCACACAGTGTCACTGGTGCAGAGCTAGTTAACAATGGAGCTGCAGAGCTAGTTAACAATGGAGCAGCAGAGCTAGTTAACAATGGAGCAGCAGAGCCAGTTAACAATGGAGCTGCAGAGCTAGTTAACAATGGAGCAACAGAGCTAGTTAACAATGGAGCTGCAGAGCTAGTTAACAATGGAGCTGCAGAGCTAGTTAACAATGGAGCTGCAGAGCTAGTTAACAATGGAGCAACAGAGCTAGTTAACAATGGAGCTGCAGAGCTAGTTAACAATGGAGCTGCAGAGCTAGTTAACAATGGAGCTGCAGAGCTAGTTAACAATGGAGCTGCAGAGCTAGTTAACAATGGAGCTGCAGAGCTAGTTAACAATGGAGCTGCAGAGCTAGTTAACAATGGAGCTGCAGAGCTAGTTAACAATGGAGCTGCAGAGCTAGTTAACAATGGAGCAGCAGAGCTAGTTAACAATGGAGCTGCAGAGCTAGTTAACAATGGAGCTGCAGAGCTAGTTAACAATGGAGCTGCAGAGCTAGTTAACAATGGAGCAGCAGAGCTAGTTAACAATGGAGCTGCAGAGCTAGTTAACAATGGAGCTGCAGAGCTAGTTAACAATGGAGCTGCAGAGCTAGTTAACAATGGAGCTGCAGAGCTAGTTAACAATGGAGCTGCAGA
>NC_054552.1:354402-404402 GCF_017654505.1 Polyodon spathula | reverse complement strand
TCTCTCTGATAAAGAGGTTGCAGGTGGTTATCAGACAAAGAACCCGCTAAGTGTGGCATAAAAATATGTGCAACCTGCAATGCCAACTCCAGCTGTGCACAGCGAGACCCCCGGAGACACACCTGATCAAAATCAGGGTGTGAGTTCTTCTGGAAATGACTGGAGCGCTCCAGGGGTGCTGGAGGCCGGCTCTCTTGGTGTGTAGCATGTGTGATTCACAGGAACCCCATCCTGCTGACTGCGGCACAGATTTTATTTCCCTGCAACATCGAACAAGAACAAGCACTCAGACCTCAGCACTATTACCCATTATAATATCTCAAGACGAAACAAGTCCTTGATAATGTTGTCCCGCTAATCATTGCTTCTCGTTCCAACCCCAGAGTTAATCACCATCTGTCTGCACTGGCAGAGAGCTCCCTCCTCCCTCCTTTCTCCTCAATCCTCTCTCTCTTCCTCTCCCTTCTCCCTCTCCCTGTCTCTGCAAGCCTCACTTCATCCCGGAAGCAGGTAGAGAGAGAGAGAGAGAGAGAGAGAGAGAGAGAGAGAGAGAGAGAGAGAGAGAGAGAGAGAGAGAGAGTGGCAATTGTGTCTACTGAATAATCACAACATTATTTTTAGAGTCAGAGCAGAGAAATCCCTTCGATTAGCGCCACTAAGTATTACATCTCTCTCTCCTCCTCTCTCTGCTCCTTTCTCCTCTCACACACTCTCTCTCCTCCCTCTGTCCTCCTGTCTCTCCTCTCACACTCTCTCTTCTCCTCTCTCCTCCTCACTCTCTCCCCTCCTCTCTCTCTCCTCTCACACTCTCCCCTCCTCTCACTCTCTCCCCTCCTCTCTCTCCTCCTCTCACTCTCTCCCCTCCTCTCTCTCCTCCTCTCACTCCCTCCCCTCCTCTCTCTCCTCCTCACTCTCTCCCTTCCTCTCTCTCTCCTCTCACACTCTCCCCTCCTCTCTCTCCTCCTTTCACTCCCTCCCCTCCTCTCTCTCCTCCTCTCACACTCTCCCCTCCCCTTTCTCTCTCTGGCAGGCAGAAGCTGACCCTGTTCAAGGAGATGCTGGCTGGGTGTGGCGCAGGGACCTGTCAAGTGATCGTCACCACACCCATGGAGATGCTCAAGATACAGTTGCAGGACGCAGGGAGGATAGGTGAGGAGGGGAGGGGGCTAGGGATTGGGGGAGCAGGAAGCAAGGGACAGGGGGCAGGAGGCAGGGAGCAGGGAGCAGGGAGCAGTAGTAACCCTGCTGTCTGTGAGTCCAGTGTGGAATGAGCTCCCTGCAGGGTTACAGGAGGGAGCTGCATTGCTAGGTGTTTGTGCTCCAGTGTATTCTTAGTAGCCTGTTTGTTTTGTGAGAGGTGAATAGCGCTGACAGGTGCTGACAGGTGCAGTGTGACTCGGGTCAAGGCAGCCTGGGAAATAAGAAAAGGGCCCAGTTGCCCTCTGCTGGCCATGGCTGGTACAGTACTGTGCTTCGGTCTGTAGTATTTTTCCATTGTCTTGTTGGACTGCAGTAAAGCAAATAGGGCCGATATGAGGCATCGTGAGCATCCCAACCCCACTGCACTGGAAGAACCAGACCCCAGCCCCACTGCACTGGAAGAACCAGACCCCAGCCCCACTGCACTGGAAGAACCAGAGCCCAGCCCCACTGCACTGGAAGAACCAGAGCCCAGCCCCACTGCACTGGAAGAGCCAGAGCCCAACCCCACTGCACTGGAGTTATTTTTATTTTATATATAGAAGTTTGTATGTGATTGATTTTTGGACTGAGTTTAATAGCATAAAAAGGTCAGATGGTCTTGTTTTTGAGTGACTTTAAACTCTAGTGCCCAGTACTGAAGGGGTTAAACATGTATATATAGACAGAGAGACAGAGAGACAGACACAGACAGTCAGACAGTGTGTGAGTGTGTGTGTTTGCCCCCCCCCTCATACCCCCCCTTGTCTCTTCCAGAGGCTCAGAGGAAGTTGATGCCACAGGCTGTAAGCTCTGCTCCTGCCAGCACTGTTGCCACGGAGATAAAGAGGCCCCAGACTGCCATGCAGATCAGCAGGGAGCTGCTGAGGAGCAAGGGCATCGCAGGGCTCTACAAGGGCCTGGGGGCCACGCTGGCCAGGTACAGACATAGTGCTCTCACACTGCACAATCTGCACTGTGCACTGCATAATACACACTGCACATCTCCCACTGCACACCACACACTGCACATCTCACACTGCACACCACACACTGCACAATACACACTGCACACCTCACACTGCACACTCACACTGCACACTGCACACTGCACAATACACACTGCACACCTCACACTGCACAATACACACTGCACATCTCACACTGCACAATACACACTGCACACCTCACACTGCACACCGCACACTGCACAATACACACTGCACATCTCCCACTGCACACCTCACACTGCACACCGCACACTGCACAATACACACTGCACATCTCACACTGCACACCACACACTGCACATCTCACACTGCACACCACACACTGCACAATACACACTGCACACTGCACAATACACACTGCACATCCCACACTGCACACCGCACACTGCACAATACACACTGCACATCTCCCACTGCACACCTCACACTGCACACCGCACACTGCACAATACACACTGCACAATACACACTGCACACCTCACACTGCACACCGCACACTGCACAATACACACTGCACACTGCACCTACACACTGCACATCTCACACTGCACACCACACACTGCACATCTCACACTGCACACCGCACACTGCACAATACACACTGCACAATACACACTGCACACACACTGCACAATACACACTGCACACCACACACTGCACATCTCACACTGCACACCGCACACTGCACAATACACACTGCACACTGCACAATACACACTGCACACCTCGCACTGCACATCTCACACTGCGCATCTTGCACTGCACACTGCACACCGCACACTGCGCAATACACACTGCACATCCCGCACTGCACACCGCACACTGCACAATACACACTGCACACTACACACTGCACACTCACACTGCACACACACACACCTCACACTGCACAATATACACTGCACACTGCACAATACACACTGCACATCTCATACTGCACAATACTCACTGCGCAGCTCACCCCCCTCTCCCCTCTCTGTGTGTTCCAGGGACGTCCCCTTCTCCATTATCTACTTCCCCCTGTTTGCTAACCTGAACAAGCTGGGGCAGAAGCACCCCGACACCAAGGCTCCCTTCTACGTGTCCTTCCTGGCGGGCTGCGTGGCTGGGAGCACCGCGGCCGTGGCTGTGAACCCCTGCGACGGTGAGGAGGGGAGGGGGTCTGTGAACGTTATTCACATGGGCAGGTACAGGGGGTGGCAAGGTATCTGAGGTTCTGAATCATGTGGGGGGGGGGGGGAGTATAATCTGAGGTTCTGAATTGTCTATGTGTGTCTCTGTGTTCAATGTGAGGTTCTGAATCGTCTGAGTGTGTCTTTTTGTTTGATCTGAGGTTCTGACTCATGTGTGTGTGTCTCTGTGTTTGGTCTGCGGTTCTGAATCATGTGTGTGTGTCGCTGTGTTTGATCTGCGGTTCTGAATCATCTGTGTGTGTCTCTTTGTTTGATCTGAGGTTCTGACTCATGTGTGTGTGTCTCTGTGTTTGGTCTGCGGTTCTGAATCATGTGTGTGTGTCTCTGTGTTTGATCTGCGGTTCTGAATCATGTGTGTGTGTCTCTGTGTTTGATCTGAGGTTCTGAATCATGTGTGTGTGTCTCTGTGTTTGATCTGAGGTTCTGAATCATGTGTGTGTGTCTCTTTGTTTGATCTGAGGTTCTGAATCATGTGTGTGTGTCTCTTTGTTTGATCTGAGGTTCTGAATCATGTGTGTGTGTCTCTGTGTTTGATCTGAGGTTCTGAATCATGTGTGTGTGTCTCTGTGTTTGATCTGCGGTTCTGAATCATGTGTGTGTGTCTCTTTGTTTGATCTGAGGTTCTGAATCATGTGTGTGTGTCTCTGTGTTTGATCTGCGGTTCTGAATCATGTGTGTGTGTCTCTGTGTTTGATCTGAGGTTCTGAATCATGTGTGTGTGTCTCTGTGTTTGATCTGCGGTTCTGAATCATGTGTGTGTGTCTCTTTGTTTGATCTGAGGTTCTGAATCATGTGTGTGTGTCTCTGTGTTTGATCTGCGGTTCTGAATCATGTGTGTGTGTCTCTGTGTTTGATCTGAGGTTCTGAATCATGTGTGTGTGTCTCTGTGTTTGATCTGAGGTTCTGAATCATGTGTGTGTGTCTCTGTGTTTGATCTGAGGTTCTGAATCATGTGTGTGTGTCTCTGTGTTTGGTCTGTGGTTCTGAATCGTCTGTGTGTGTCTCTGTGTTTGATCTGCGGTTCTGAATCGTCTGTGTGTGTGTCTCTGTGTTTGATCTGAGGTTCTGAATCATGTGTGTGTGTCTCTGTGTTTGATCTGAGGTTCTGAATCATGTGTGTGTGTCTCTGTGTTTGATCTGAGGTTCTGAATCATGTGTGTGTGTCTCTGTGTTTGATCTGCGGTTCTGAATCATGTGTGTGTGTCTCTGTGTTTGGTCTGCGGTTCTGAATCGTCTGTGTGTGTGTCTCTGTGTTTGGTCTGCGGTTCTGAATCGTCTGTGTGTGTGTCTCTGTGTTTGGTCTGCGGTTCTGAATCGTCTGTGTGTGTGTCTCTGTGTTACAGTGATCAAGACGAGGCTGCAGTCTCTACAGAGAGGAGCTCATGAGGACACTTACTCCGGAGTAGTGGACTGTGTCAGGTAACCTTAACAACAAGCTGCAGCTCTGCTGTTACCATGCAAACAGGAACTGGGGTTCGAGTGCAGTCACTGCTGCAGCGTTCTTGTGAGGGAACCAAGCCCCTGAAAGACCCCTCTTACTGTGTGCAGCCCCCGGGTCAGTTATAGCACTGCACACAGGAGTCGCACTTGTGCGTGTGTGTGTGTGTGTGCGTGTGCGTGTGTGGGTGTGTCCACAGTCACACCACTGGTGTGTTGTGCGTACGTGTGCAGTCACACAGTTGTGTGTGTGTGTTTGCTGTGTTTGCTGTGCGTGTGGTGGTGTCCGTGTGGGTGTTGTTGTGCGTGTTGGTATGCGTGTGCACACGTGTTCCGTGCAAAATCAGTGTGTGGTGTGTGTGTGTGCGTGTGCATGCATGTGTGTGCGTGTGTGTGTGTTTTTGCACTGAACACTTTCACTTTATCTTGTTCACACATGTTTTTGTATTAATCAGTTTGTGTGAACTCTGGAGTTCTAGAAGCTGTAGACTGTAACCTGTCTGCCTCTCTCTCTCTCTCTCTCTCTCTCTCTCTCTCTCTCTCTCTCTCTCTCTCTCTCTCACTCTCAGGAAGATCCTTCGCAAGGAGGGTCCCACTGCTTTCCTCTGAGGGTCCTTCTAGGAGCGGTTCCTCACAGGGGGCGTACATGCCGGCTTCTGGTCTCATGACCGCTCTTTGGCATCGCCAGTCTGCGTCATCTACTTCCTGGTGGATGCGAGTCATCCTAGACTTCCTGCCCCAGGGACACGACTAACTGCCCTCCCGCCTCCTCTAACCCCCACTCACCCCTCACCCCTCCTCGTGAGTACCCCTCACCCCCACCTCACCCCCTCACCCCTCCTCTAATCCTCACCCCCCCCCCACCCCCTCCTCTACCCCTCTCCCCTCACCCCCCCTCCTCTACCCCTCACCCCCACCTCAACCTCACGCCCAGGCCTGCAGGGAGAGGGCAGCAGGAAAACGAAGTCAACACTCCCCTTTCAGGTGTTACCCATTACCTTTGAGTTCATTTGAAAGCTGGCGGTCGACTAATAGCACATCATACGATTCCGAAGCGATTCCAAAGTGGTTCTGAAGCGATTCCGAAGCGATTCCGAAGTGGTTCTGAAGCGATTCCGAAGCGATTCCAAAGTGATTCCGAAGCGATTCCGAAGTGATTCCAAAGTGGTTCTGAAGCGATTCCGAAGCGATTCCGAAGTGGTTCTGAAGCGATTCTGAAGCGATTCCGAAGCAATTCTGAAGCGTGTGGTTTCAGAGGGACAGAAGCACGGCAGGAACAAAGTTTTAGAATATTGATAATTCGGATCATTTAAAAAATTCCTAGCAGTTTAAAATTACAAACAGGACAGTGTTACCATGCAGTGTGCTCAGAAGCAGAGCAACTCCTTCACAAAGACTCCTCTTATTCATCTTCTGTCTTTAAAGTGACGACTAGTTGACCTATTCGTCTATTTTTAAATTTTTAACCTTGACTGTTTGAATTCAAGTCGTTCTGCCCCTGAGATCCCCCCCCCGTGTCTCGCTTCACATTCAAATGAAGAATCGCAGGCGGCGCCAAGGACTCCAGACACAGCGGAACGTGACTCAGGGACCCTCGCAATGAATATTTTGTAGCCAGGGGTCTAAAAACAAAAAGAAAGCTTCTTCTGTGTTGGCTTTGAATTTGTTGAGTGACTGACAGATAGGTTAGCTGGGCGCTGAGAGGGGTTTCCAATATTTAAATGTATCAACTGTTCATCATAGACATAAAAATATAAACAATTGTTTCAAGCAAGCTGGCCTTTCCAGTCCTGGCCTTTGTTGCAAACCCTGGTCTAGATTGTTTAATTGAAGCGATTAAACCTCCATCCAAACCCTGCTGGGTCACAGAGGGCAGGCGGGTTTATCCCCGGGTCGGAGTGACAGGATGGTTTATCCCCGGGTCGTAGTGACAGGCTGGTTTATCCCCGGGTCGGAGTGACAGGCTGGTTTATCCCCCGGGTCGGAGTGACAGGCTGGTTTATCCCCCGGGTCGGAGTGACAGGCTGGTTTATCCCCCGGGTCGGAGTGACAGGCTGGTTTATCCCCCGGGTCGGAGTGACAGGCTGGTTTATCCCCCGGGTCGGAGTGACAGGCTGGTTTATCCCCCGGGTCGGAGTGACAGGCTGGTTTATCCCCCGGGTCGGAGTGACAGGCTGGTTTATCCCCCGGGTCGGAGTGACAGGCTGGTTTATCCCCGGGTCGGAGTGACAGGCTGGTTTATCCCCCGGGTCGGAGTGACAGGCTGGTTTATCCCCCGGGTCGGAGTGACAGGCTGGTTTATCCCCCGGGGTCGGAGTGACAGGCTGGTTTATCCCCCGGGTCGGAGTGACAGGCTGGTTTATCCCCCCCTGGTTTATCCCCGGGTCGGAGTGACAGGCTGGTTTATCCCCCGGGTCGGAGTGACAGGCTGGTTTATCCCCCGGGTCGGAGTGACAGGCTGGTTTATCCCCCGGGTCGGAGTGACAGGCTGGTTTATCCCCCGGGTCGGAGTGACAGGCTGGTTTATCCCCCGGGTCGGAGTGACAGGCTGGTTTATCCCCCGGGTCGGAGTGACAGGCTGGTTTATCCCCCGGGTCGGAGTGACAGGCTGGTTTATCCCCGGGTCGGAGTGACAGGCTGGTTTATCCCCCGGGTCGGAGTGACAGGCTGGTTTATCCCCCGGGTCGGAGTGACAGGCTGGTTTATCCCCCGGGTCGGAGTGACAGGCTGGTTTATCCCCCGGGTCGGAGTGACAGGCTGGTTTATCCCCCGGGTCGGAGTGACAGGCTGGTTTATCCCCCGGGTCGGAGTGACAGGCTGGTTTATCCCCCGGGTCGGAGTGACAGGCTGGTTTATCCCCGGGTCGGAGTGACAGGCTGGTTTATCCCCCGGGTCGGAGTGACAGGCTGGTTTATCCCCGGGTCGGAGTGACAGGCTGGTTTATCCCCCGGGTCGGAGTGACAGGCTGGTTTATCCCCCGGGTCGGAGTGACAGGCTGGTTTATCCCCCGGGTCGGAGTGACAGGCTGGTTTATCCCCCGGGTCGGAGTGACAGGCTGGTTTATCCCCCGGGTCGGAGTGACAGGCTGGTTTATCCCCCGGGTCGGAGTGACAGGCTGGTTTATCCCCCGGGTCGGAGTGACAGGCTGGTTTATCCCCCGGGTCGGAGTGACAGGCTGGTTTATCCCCCGGGTCGGAGTGACAGGCTGGTTTATCCCCCGGGTCGGAGTGACAGGCTGGTTTATCCCCCGGGTCGGAGTGACAGGCTGGTTTTTATCCCCCGGGTCGGAGTGACAGGCTGGTTTATCCCCGGGTCGGAGTGACAGGCTGGTTTATGTTGTGCTCATGTTTATGTTGTGCTCATGTTTTTGATGGGTATACAGTTTCTCACAGCTCTAATCTGATTGTTTCTTTCTGAATTGATTGTTTTAATTGAGGCTGATTGTGATGTTCTCAGTGGTAGTGCATGATTGATTTTGTTAAACACAGTAGCACAAAAGGTCCTGTCCTGTTTCAGAAACCTGGGGGGGTGAGGGGGGTCAGGAGCTGGGTGCCGCCTACGAAGCACCACTGGACTGGTCAAGCCAGAAGCTGTGGGAGGGGCCTATGCAAACAAAAAAACCAAAAAAATGGTTCGATTGTCTCTGACCTTCGCATGACCTTCCCTCCATACCCTCCACGCAATTCCAGAACTTTCAAAAGCATTCCATTGTTTATGTGTAGTAAATTATTTTAAATTATATCTAAATATCAATGTGTGTGTATATATATATATATATAATTAGTAGTGTTGTCTGTTTGTTTTCTGTTGTTGATTTTAATGTACACTGTTTTATATGCTCTGCCTGTACAGGGATGTCTCAATGGTCTCTTGATTGGACGAGCAGGGTTATGGTTGGGTTCAGAGTCACTGTGCATCACAGTGCATTGCTGCCCTCACTAGACCCCACTGTGCCGCAGGTCTGCCTGTGTAATCGTCAAGTGACTTTTGAACCTGTGCTGCAGTCATTCTGTCACCACAAGCACTTCAAAAACAAAGGTTTTTGGCCAAAGGCAGTTTGCAAATTACGTACAAGTTGTAGTGATTTGTCAAGGTGTTCAGTGCACTGAAGCCAGTCTGCTTGACTCAGAATCTTCCAGCTTTACTTTGACAATGCGTACTGAGTTTGTGAAGGTCTTGTGCAGTTTACTAGAGTGACTGCACCACGGAAACCTGCAGGGGGCAGTGCAGTACACATACTGGACCATTGTGTCGGGGTGATTCTGTCTGAAGAGCGAGTCGCTCCAGGTGACGGACTTCTCGCTTTCAGCGGTGTCCACTTCCTTCTTCGTGTTGTGTGTGTGTGTGTGTGTGTGTGTGTGTGTGTGTGTGTGTGTGTGTGTGTGTGTGTGTGTGTGTGTGTGTGTGTGTGTGGATTCCCCGGGTATTTTACATGAATTAGCACAACTATTGCACAGGCTTCTTTCATTGCCACAAAGACTGTGCTGTGTATATATGCATGTAGTTTGTATGCCTGTGTGATGGTACAATGTGTGCTGAGCACTGACACGCACACGCGTGTGCACAGAGAAAGCACACGCAAGCACATACAGTCAAGCATCCAGGCCTAGGTTGGGATGTGTAATGAGATGTTTATAGCTCTAATAATGCTAGTGATTATAAAGTAATTAACAGAAGCTGCTGCAACACCGTGTGTGGTACTGTTGGCATTCATAAATCCAAAAACTGTTTACTGATGTGCAGATTTAGGCGTGTGCACGCTGAGAGCGAGAGAGAGTGTGTGTGTCGACGTGTATTGCTGTAGCATGTGAAACGCACATATTGAATATTGTGGGGTTTTTTTGTTAAGAACTTTAGCGCTGCTCTCCAGTTTTGGGACTTATGCTGCTCACTGGAACCCAGGAATGTGACCGAGGGAAGGGAAGCAAAGTTGAGCGCAAACCTCTTTCTCGTTTTTTTTTTCTGCAAAGCTGTTGGTTTGAGAAGGAGCATTGTGTGCACACTGAAGATTGGATTTGCTAACCCCCGATCAGCCAGTCTGCTGCTTAAGATTTCATGCGTTAGGGTCTCTTAAAAAAGTTCACGATGGTAGCTTTGCAGTTTATTTTCCCATGCTAATACTGTGCATTCACCATAAACACGGCTTGTGTCGTCACCACTTGGAAACGTTTCCCTTAGTAAAAGCAGAGACCACATGGCAAAGCACAGGCAAGCATTCCAACATAAGAACGTTTACTAACGAGAGAATGCCCATCAGAACTCGTCCGGTTCCGAGCAGCTGATTGGTCTCAGAACTTTGTCAAGTCGGGTCATAAACGGTCCCAATGATTCAGCATTGACAGCGTGGCTTGGTAACCCAGTTCATCCCCTCACCCTGCTCTGTGTCTCCTTCCCTCTGTCCTAGAGAGGTATGGTAAACCAAATAGAAAATAACATGGCAAACCAGGATGAACTGTGTTGAATGGGGAAAGCATGGAAGGAATACTGCAAAGTTACCCTGCAAATTTCCTGTGGTGAACCTTTATCAGGGGCAGCGAATTGCCTTGGGAAACGGCTGCTGAGTGTTTCGACCCCTTGAGGCTGTGTTGTGTAACTACACTGTGTCTCCAGCTCGTCCCGGTCCCTGTAATGCTGTCATCGTACCTCTTATTGATTATTGAGTATTGATCGGTAGTATGTCATGTTGTGTTGCCCATGACCTGATTCTGTGTTCACGAGGCGGGCGGTTCTCCTGTCTGTTCATACCAGTGTGGCGCCCCCTAGCTGCTCTTGTATCATGTGCATTATTGCTGTGTAGTCCGGGGTTATCTCTCTGACTTTACAATAAACGTGTGAATTATGAACACCAGCAAAGCTGTTGCTTGTTTTATTTGCAGTGAAATGCAGACGGTTGATGATCGAGTATCTTTTTCAGACACAGTGCAGCAAGTCCTTGAACCCCAATTATCAGACCCCCCCCCCCCACCCCCCACTGTTACCCCAACAGCCCCTTGCTAGCATGTTGTGTTGTTCTGTGCTCCTGTGCACTAGCCAACCCTCAGACTCTGGTATGTACATTACAATACTGTAAAGCACAGTCCGGGAACAGGTGGAAGGGGTCGTGTCCTGTCTTATTTAGGAGGTTTCTTGATTTGGAAAGTCATATAAACCCTTAAGGTGACCATAGGACTCCATGTTCACCGCGACAGGGTTTTCAACTCACCCCAGTGCATCCTGGGTTTGACCTGTCTCCGGTACCATTCACTTTCTCTTTCCTGTAAGAGCGGCAGGACTACACTTACCAGAATGCATTGGGGTGGGAGTTAAAGAGCCAGACCTGTCCCAAACACAGTCACATGGTCCCCCTAACGGGTCCTGATTAGTCTGCTCAGAGCAGTTTTACTGCACTGGAATGTGGTGAGATGTGTAAAATAACAGTACCGCACTGTCACTCTGGGTGGCGCCAAAACACAGACAACCAGACAGAAACAAGGACAGTCAAGAGATAGTGGGAGCTTCATATGCTGCAGCCTGGACTCAGCAAAGAACCCAACAGAGAGGAGCCGGGCTAACAAGCGAATAGTGAACCACAAACAAGCATTGCACTCCTCGAGATCAACTCAAAGAGGATTCGTTACCAACACAGGAACAAGAGGTGCGGTGTGGGAAATGCATTTTACCACTGCAGCCAGAGTTCAATCTGTCAGTGTGATTAATAATCCATTGGTGTGATTAATAATGCATCTCCCTCCTGCAGATGTCATTGTGTAACATAACCAGCACCAGCATCCCAGACTGTTATGCCCCCCCCCCCCCCACAACAAGAAGAGAATGGTACACCCTGACAGCCTTTTCTCCAGCCTCGTACACACGCCCCCCAGAAACACATGGTACATCCCTAGAACATGTCTCCTTCAACCAACCTGCGTCTGCAGCAAGACTTCTACCTTTTCACAGCTGACTCACTTTCCCCCCCCCTTCATTGGTACATCCCAGCCCTCCTCCTCCCCCCTCCTCGCCTCTGCCACACACTGCCTCTTTCTCCTTGTCGTGATACTGATCCAGCAGCCTCCCTCCTTCGTCGTTCCCTCTGCTCCGGAGAGCGGGCAGCCGAGAGAACCACAGGACCACGCACAGGGAGAGAGCGAGAGAGAACACAGACCCCAGGTAATAGATTGCCCTTTCTCTAATTAGCTCTACTCCCTCGTTGCTCTTCTGCGGTTTCTGTTTGCTGCGCAGGGATGTGCAGGGCTGTGCAGGGCTGCACACCAGACTGCAGGCGGGTTCCTCCAAGTGCGTCGATTTTATTTTGGTTTGGCTCCCTCTTTGCACTGCCAGGACGCTGAGTGCTGCAGTGGGCCCAATCCTGGAGCCTGGTTCTGGCGTAGACCTGCAGAGTGGATGCTGAAGCCCCCTCCTCTCCCTTTCCCTCCCCTCCCCTCCCTCGTCCATCTACCACAGGGCTGTTTAGTGCTTTTTAATCCGCTGCACAGTTTGTTTTGTATGAGTGGAGAGGGTAGCGATTGTAGTTGGTCTTCCAACATGATCACCAAAATTTTAACCACTGTAGGTACACACTATACAGGGGCCGACAATTATTAACATACGACGGTAATATTAGACTGCGTGGCAGTAACATCTTGAGTCTTTGGATGAGTTATGTCGGGAGGCTGCCGAGTGTTTAACGAACACTGCGAGGAGGTGTGACGAGAGGGTGAGAGGGTGACGGCTGAGAGCAGCTAATTCAATACAGTCTAGTGTAGAGAACTCAGTGCTGTACTGGGGATCTGAGAGCAGCTAATTCAATACAGTCTAGTGTAGAGAACTCAGTGCTGTACTGGGGATCTGAGAGCAGCTAATTCAATACAGTCTAGTGTAGAGAACTCAGTGCTGTACTGGGGATCTGAGAGCAGCTAATTCAATACAGTCTAGTGTAGAGAACTCAGTGCTGTACTGGGGATCTGAGAGCAGCTAATTCAATACAGTCTAGTGTAGAGAACTCAGTGCTGTACTGGGGATCTGAGAGCAGCTAATTCAATACAGTCTAGTGTAGAGAACTCAGTGCTGTACTGGGGATCTGAGAGCAGCTAATTCAATACAGTCTAGTGTAGAGAACTCAGTGCTGTACTGGGGATCTGAGAGCAGCTAATTCAATACAGTCTAGTGTAGAGAACTCAGTGCTGTACTGGGGATCTGAGAGCAGCTAATTCAATACAGTCTAGTGTAGAGAACTCAGTGCTGTACTGGGGATCTGAGAGCAGCTAATTCAATACAGTCTAGTGTAGAGAACTCAGTGCTGTACTGGGGATCTGAGAG
The DNA here is from genome assembly GCF_017654505.1 of Polyodon spathula. Taxonomy (NCBI): domain Eukaryota; kingdom Metazoa; phylum Chordata; class Actinopteri; order Acipenseriformes; family Polyodontidae; genus Polyodon; species Polyodon spathula. Next base: position 391,288 of record NC_054552.1, on the reverse strand, counting down.
CAGCTAATTCAATACAGTCTAGTGTAGAGAACTCAGTGCTGTACTGGGGATCTGAGAGCAGCTAATTCAATACAGTCTAGTGTAGAGAACTCAGTGCTGTACTGGGGATCTGAGAGCAGCTAATTCAATACAGTCTAGTGTAGAGAACTCAGTGCTGTACTGGGGATCTGAGAGCAGCTAATTCAATACAGTCTAGTGTAGAGAACTCAGTGCTGTACTGGGGATCTGAGAGCCAGCTAATTCAATACAGTCTAGTATAGAGAACTCAGTGCTGTACTGGGGATCTGAGAGCAGCTAATTCAATACAGTCTAGTGTAGAGAACTCAGTGCTGTACTGGGGATCTGAGAGCAGCTAATTCAATACAGTCTAGTGTAGAGAACTCAGCGCTGTACTGGGGATCTGAGAGCAGCTAATTCAATACAGTCTAGTGTAGAGAACTCAGTGCTGTACTGGGGATCTGAGAGCAGCTAATTCAATACAGTCTAGTGTAGAGAACTCAGTGCTGTACTGGGGATCTGAGAGCAGCTAATTCAATACAGTCTAGTGTAGAGAACTCAGTGCTGTACTGGGGATCTGAGAGCAGCTAATTCAATACAGTCTAGTGTAGAGAACTCAGTGCTGTACTGGGGATCTGAGAGCAGCTAATTCAATACAGTCTAGTGTAGAGAACTCAGTGCTGTACTGGGGATCTGAGAGCAGCTAATTCAATACAGTCTAGTGTAGAGAACTCAGTGCTGTACTGGGGATCTGAGAGCAGCTAATTCAATACAGTCTAGTGTAGAGAACTCAGTGCTGTACTGGGGATCTGAGAGCAGCTAATTCAATACAGTCTAGTGTAGAGAACTCAGTGCTGTACTGGGGATCTGAGAGCAGCTAATTCAATACAGTCTAGTGTAGAGAACTCAGTGCTGTACTGGGGATCTGAGAGCAGCTAATTCAATACAGTCTAGTGTAGAGAACTCAGTGCTGTACTGGGGATCTGAGAGCAGCTAATTCAATACAGTCTAGTGTAGAGAACTCAGTGCTGTACTGGGGATCTGAGAGCAGCTAATTCAATACAGTCTAGTGTAGAGAACTCAGTGCTGTACTGGGGATCTGAGAGCAGCTAATTCAATACAGTCTAGTGTAGAGAACTCAGTGCTGTACTGGGGATCTGAGAGCAGCTAATTCAATACAGTCTAGTGTAGAGAACTCAGTGCTGTACTGGGGATCTGAGAGCAGCTAATTCAATACAGTCTAGTGTAGAGAACTCAGTGCTGTACTGGGGATCTGAGAGCCAGCTAATTCAATACAGTCTAGTGTAGAGAACTCAGTGCTGTACTGGGGATCTGAGAGCAGCTAATTCAATACAGTCTAGTGTAGAGAACTCAGTGCTGTACTGGGGATCTGAGAGCAGCTAATTCAATACAGTCTAGTATAGAGAACTCAGTGCTGTACTGGGGATCTGAGAGCAGCTAATTCAATACAGTCTAGTGTAGAGAACTCAGTGCTGTACTGGGGATCTGAGAGCAGCTAATTCAATACAGTCTAGTGTAGAGAACTCAGTGCTGTACTGGGGATCTGAGAGCAGCTAATTCAATACAGTCTAGTGTAGAGAACTCAGTGCTGTACTGGGGATCTGAGAGCAGCTAATTCAATACAGTCTAGTGTAGAGAACTCAGTGCTGTACTGGGGATCTGAGAGCAGCTAATTCAATACAGTCTAGTGTAGAGAACTCAGTGCTGTACTGGGGATCTGAGAGCAGCTAATTCAATACAGTCTAGTATAGAGAACTCAGTGCTGTACTGGGGATCTGAGAGCAGCTAATTCAATACAGTCTAGTGTAGAGAACTCAGTGCTGTACTGGGGATCTGAGAGCAGCTAATTCAATACAGTCTAGTGTAGAGAACTCAGTGCTGTACTGGGGATCTGAGAGCCAGCTAATTCAATACAGTCTAGTGTAGAGAACTCAGTGCTGTACTGGGGATCTGAGAGCAGCTAATTCAATACAGTCTAGTGTAGAGAACTCAGTGCTGTACTGGGGATCTGAGAGCAGCTAATTCAATACAGTCTAGTGTAGAGAACTCAGTGCTGTACTGGGGATCTGAGAGCAGCTAATTCAATACAGTCTAGTGTAGAGAACTCAGTGCTGTACTGGGGATCTGAGAGCAGCTAATTCAATACAGTCTAGTGTAGAGAACTCAGTGCTGTACTGGGGATCTGAGAGCAGCTAATTCAATACAGTCTAGTGTAGAGAACTCAGTGCTGTACTGGGGATCTGAGAGCAGCTAATTCAATACAGTCTAGTGTAGAGAACTCAGTGCTGTACTGGGGATCTGAGAGCAGCTAATTCAATACAGTCTAGTGTAGAGAACTCAGTGCTGTACTGGGGATCTGAGAGCAGCTAATTCAATACAGTCTAGTGTAGAGAACTCAGTGCTGTACTGGGGATCTGAGAGCAGCTAATTCAATACAGTCTAGTGTAGAGAACTCAGTGCTGTACTGGGGATCTGAGAGCAGCTAATTCAATACAGTCTAGTGTAGAGAACTCAGTGCTGTACTGGGGATCTGAGAGCAGCTAATTCAATACAGTCTAGTGTAGAGAACTCAGTGCTGTACTGGGGATCTGAGAGCAGCTAATTCAATACAGTCTAGTGTAGAGAACTCAGTGCTGTACTGGGGATCTGAGAGCAGCTAATTCAATACAGTCTAGTGTAGAGAACTCAGTGCTGTACTGGGGATCTGAGAGCAGCTAATTCAATACAGTCTAGTGTAGAGAACTCAGTGCTGTACTGGGGATCTGAGAGCAGCTAATTCAATACAGTCTAGTGTAGAGAACTCAGTGCTGTACTGGGGATCTGAGAGCAGCTAATTCAATACAGTCTAGTGTAGAGAACTCAGTGCTGTACTGGGGATCTGAGAGCAGCTAATTCAATACAGTCTAGTGTAGAGAACTCAGCGCTGTACTGGGGATCTGAGAGCAGCTAATTCAATACAGTCTAGTGTAGAGAACTCAGTGCTGTACTGGGGATCTGAGAGCAGCTAATTCAATACAGTCTAGTGTAGGGAACTCAGCAGCAGCACATGACTATCTGTTTGCTTGTCTAGCTTTTCACTTGATCAGTGCTACTGGGTGGATCCCTTATCAAAGTTTACCACAGTGTTTTCCCACATGCTATGCATTCCCCATTAACATGTTTACCAAACGTGCCTTACCGTACCTCTCTGGGCTTTACAATGCTTACCTGTGCTTTACCAGGCTTTCCTGTGCGTTATTACACTTTGCGATGCTTCTACTGAGGTGAAATGTTTTGTAAGGGGTGAAGCTTCTGTTCAACGCCTGCCTGTTCTTCTTGTTTTATCTGAAGGAGTATCTGTAACAGCGAGAGCAGCAGCAGCAGTGCGGACAGGAAGATCAGAACAGAGCCATGGATTCCAGAGCGAAGCCCAGCAACGCCAAGACAGACCCCAAACCCGCCACCAAGGGGCCTGAGAAAACAGCAAAGAAGGAGGAAGCCAGGCCAGCGGAACCAGCCCCCCTCCCTGGGAAACTGCCCTCCCAGCCCCCCGCAGAGCCCAAGCCTGCCCCTGCTCCCACCACCGCGGCTCCGGAGAGCTCGGACATGCCCGAGGCACCGTTATCGGAACCCGACCGCGACGGGGAGCAGAGCGCCGGAGGGGAGGGGGAGCCAGCAGAGGGCAGCGCCTGCGATACCTTCGAGACCCTCAAACCCTTCCTCCTGGGTGGGGCCGTCATCGCTGCTGCCGCCGCTGTGATTATAGGAGCCGTGCTGCTGGCGCGCAAGAAATGAAGAGGGGCAGACGGCAGTGGATACTCTGTAAATGTATAGAATACCATGACGACACTCTCTGTGCTTCACAATGCTTCCCTATGCTTTAGTACACTGTGTTATGCTTTTACTATGGGGAACCTTTATATTAGCGAGATACAGTCCTCTCTGCACACCGTATGCAGGTCATGCTGGTGTCTGTCTGTCCGTCTGCCTGTGTGTGTGTGTGTGTGTGCTCCTTGATTTACTCTCTGTTCCTTACTGTACCCTACGTGAGTTGTCACTGAGGCGTGTGAATAAAAATAGATGTATTCCCAGAGCCGAGTCTTTCAGTCTTGTCTTGTCTTCTTCTGAAAGCTCACTGACGCGCCTTGTTCATTAAGAACTTCAAGCCATGATACACTGACAGACAGGCTCTTCTCTGTGCATGTGTTAAAGGCGTTACACAAACAGCTATTATTAAAACTGGACATGGAAAGACTCGGGTCCTACACATTACAGTGCAGCACAGTAAACATGTGAAATGCACAGTAAACACGTGAAATGCACAACGCACAGTAAACATGTGAAATGCACAGTAAACACGTGAAATGCACAACGCACAGTAAACATGTGAAATGCACAGTAAACACGTGAAATGCACAACGCACAGTAAACATGTGAAATGCACAGTAAACATGTGAAATGCACAGTAAACATGTGAAATGCACAACGCACAGTAAACATGTGAAATGCACAGTAAACACGTGAAATGCACAACGCACAGTAAACATGTGAAATGCACAGTAAACATGTGAAATGCACAGTAAACATGTGAAATGCACAGTAAACACGTGAAATGCACAGTAAACATGTGAAATGCACAGTAAGCATGTGAAATGCACAGTAAGCACAGTTAACATGCACAGTAAAACGTGAAATGCACAACGCACAGTAAACATGTGAAATGTACAGTAAGCATGTGAAATGCACAACGCACAGTAAACATGTGAAATGCACAGTAAACACGTGAAATGCACAGTAAACACGTGAAATGCACAACGCACAGTAAACATGTGAAATTCTCAGTAAACATGTGAAATGCACAGTAAACATGAAATGCACAATGCACAGTAAGCATGTGAAATGCACAGTAAGCATGTGAAATGCACAGTAAACATGTGAAATGCTCAGTAAACATGTGAAATGCACAGTAAACATGTGAAATGCTCAGTAAACATGTGAAATGCACAGTAAGCATGTGAAATGCTCAGTAAACATGTGAAATGCTCAGTAAACATGTGAAATGCACAGTAAGCATGTTAAATGCTCAGTAAGCATGTTAAATGCTCAGTAAGCATGTGAAATGCACAGTAAACATGTGAAATGCTCAGTAAACATGTGAAATGCACAGTAAGCATGTGAAATGCTCAGTAAACATGTGAAATGCTCAGTAAGCATGTGAAATGCTCAGTAAGCATGTTAAATGCTCAGTAAACACGTTAAATGCACAAGCGCACAGTAAGCATGTGAAATGCTCAGTAAGCATGTGAAATGCTCAGTAAGCATGTGAAATGCTCAGTAAACATGTGAAATGCTCAGTAAGCATGTGAAATGCTCAGTAAGCATGTTAAATGCTCAGTAAGCATGTTAAATGCTCAGTAAGCATGTTAAATGCTCAGTAAGCATGTTAAATGCTCAGTAAGCATGTTAAATGCTCAGTAAGCATGTTAAATGCTCAGTAAGCATGTGAAATGCACAGTAAACATGTGAAATGCTCAGTAAGCATGTGAAATGCTCAGTAAGCATGTGAAATGCTCAGTAAGCATGTTAAATGCACAGTAAGCATGTTAAATGCTCAGTAAGCATGTGAAATGCTCAGTAAGCATGTTAAATGCACAGTAAGCATGTTAAATGCTCAGTAAACATGTGAAATGCTCAGTAAGCATGTGAAATGCTCAGTAAACATGTGAAATGCACAGTAAGCATGTGAAATGCTCAGTAAGCATGTTAAATGCTCAGTAAGCATGTGAAATGCACAGTAAGCATGTGAAATGCTCAGTAAACATGTGAAATGCACAGTAAACATGTGAAATGCTCAGTAAACATGTGAAATGCACAGTAAGCATGTGAAATGCTCAGTAAGCATGTGAAATGCACAGTAAGCATGTGAAATGCTCAGTAAACATGTGAAATGCACAGTAAACATGTGAAATGCACAGTAAGCACAGGAGAAATTAAATGCTCAGTAAGCATGTGAAATGCTCAGTAAACATGTGAAATGCACAGTAAACACGTGAAATGCACAACGCACAGTAAACATGTGAAATGCACAGTAAACACGTGAAATGCACAGTAAACACGTGAAATGCTCAACAACGCACAGTAAACATGTGAAATTCTCAGTAAACATGTGAAATGCACAGTAAGCATGTGAAATGCACAGTAAACACGTGAAATGCTCAGTAAACATGTGAAATGCTCAGTAAGCATGTGAAATGCACAGTAAACATGTGAAATGCTCAGCGGGGTTGTGTCATATGGGCCTCCATTTCGGCTCAAACTGCCCTCTTAAAGCGGTAGTAAGTCAACCAATATATCTTGTTCTTGCCCCCCCTTTTTCTACATTCCCATTTCTGGACCTAACCCAATCTCGGTGGGCCTAGCAGTCTGAGGTACCATCCGCAGTTTACTTCACTGTCGCAGGATGACGTACGGGACTCCTAAAAAAACCAAAAAAAAGACTCGACAACACACTAACGCGTGGGGGGTGTCTTCAGGACGCGTCGCCACCGTGGTGCCCCGGGCAGATGAAACAACAACCGAACCAATATAAAAAAACACTGTGTTAGCCTCGGCGCAAAACACGGTAAGGTCCGCGTGAATAACAAGGGGGCGCCGACAGCCAGTGTGAAACAAGGCGAGGCTGCGACTGCTGACAACTACGTGCGCAAAGAGACGCGAAGGGCAGTTTCGCATTCACTCATGCTAGGCACGTCTCTGCCCAATTTATGGGCCTGGTGCGGTATCCGTGCGTGCGCGTGCGGCGTACTGGCCCGAAGCCGGGGGCATGCGCGCGCCGGTGCCGGCGCGCAAGGGCATGCCAAAACACAATTAGCCCCAAGTGACCGCGGGCTAAGTGCTACGGCTTGGAAAAAATCTCCAGTGCTCGCGAGCCACTGTGCGTGTAGCACGAGGGGGTCGGAGCGCGGGGCCGGAAACAGTCCTACGGCCACGCCGGACGGCAACCCCTGGGCGCGAGCACAAGAAGCTGAGCACGATGGCTAGGCGCAACTCGGTCAGTGTGTGTGTGTGTGTGTTGTTTAATCTAAGTTAACACACTCACACATAGATTATATATAATATATATATATAGTATATATATTAGATATTATATATATAATCTCCATGAGTAGGTGTTTATGATGTGTGGGCGCGGTGACGCGTGCGGCTGGTGGGAGCAATTGATTTTATGGGCTCAATCACACGATGCATGTGTGCAGCGCGTCCAGCTGCGGGCAGCATGCGCGAGTGCTGTGCCTGGTCATTGTCGGCGGCGTGAATTGCGTAAGTGAGCTACAGTACTTTTTCGGCACGATTGTGTGTGTGCGCACAACAACTATATTTAGTAGCTGGTATGTGCACTGCGTGGTCAGGCGATACGTGGCGCTCATTAGTGCTGTCTATTATTTTTGGATGCTGTGTACATGAGCGAGAAACTGATGCGCGAGCACTGGGTGGTGTTGTTTGAGATGTCGTTGTGTGTTTATTGATGGCACACAAAACAGTGTTGTAAATGTGGTGATCTCGCGCCTACTGGTTAAATCAAACTACCTGCAAGCGCCGCACCGGTTATTTTAAATCTGTAGCGTTTTAAACAGCTGTGATAATGTACCCTCCGTGATGAATTGTCATAGACCCCGCTTCTTCACCATGCACTAGATAGATATAGATAGTGTAAGGTGAAGACGAGTCATTGATAAACTGAATTCGTATTTTAATAACTGCAGTGGTTATGTGTTTGTCAGACCGATTGCGTTGTATCTGTACCATTACATCGACATCTGTTTAATCCAACAGCTTCTGGCATTGAAAGATGCTCGCCTCTGTAAGAGCTGGGCACAATGTCATTTCTGGTAGCAGTGGAGAATTATATACACTGTGTAACCAACAATACGAATTCTGCAAGGGCAGTAACAGGCTCCAGTGTCCTCCGGTATGCAGAGTCTGTTCCCCTCGCTGCTTGGTTTCACAGACCCTGATTAGCGCTGATGTTACTTCAGGTAAAGGAATCTCAAGACCGGTGCTAGCGGGGGTCTGTGTTTCCAGCCGCTGGCCTGTGTGTTGAACCCGTGTCCTTGCTGCGCTCACTCGCTGGTCTCCCGCAGGATGCGTTACGTAGCTGCTTACCTCCTGGCCGTCCTGGGCGGCAAAGACTCCCCCAAATCCGGAGACCTGCAGAAGATCCTGGAGAGCGTGGGCATCGAGGCGGATGATGTGCGCATGGACAAGGTGGGCAGGGGATTCTAGTTAATTCACTCTGTGCCCCTAGGCAGGGCCAGCACAGGTACATCAACAGTGCAGCACGAGTACAAAGAGAGACATGAATAGACCAGATTCAAGACGAGACACCAATAATAAAATGGGATTGGGGTGTGGAAGGTGGGTTCTGAGCGGACGGGAGCGTGGGTTTGGGGTGTGGAAGGTGGGTTCTGAGCGGACGGGAGCGTGGGTTTGGGGTGTGGAAGGTGGGTTCTGAGCGGACGGGAGCGTGGGTTTGGGGTGTGGAAGGTGGGTTCTGGATTCTGAGCTGACAGGAGCGTGGGTTTGGGGTGTGGAAGGTGGGTTCTGAGCGGACGGGAGCGTGGGTGTGGGGTGTGGAAGGTGGGTTCTGAGCTGACAGGAGCGTGTGTTTGGGGTGTGGAAGGTGGGTTCTGAGCTGACAGGAGCGTGTGTTTGGGGTGTGGAAGGTGGGCTCTGAGCGGACGGGAGCGTGGGTGTGGGGTGTGGAAGGTGGGTTCTGAGCTGACAGGAGTGTGTGTGTGGAAGGTGGGTTCTGGGTTCTGAGCTGACAGGAGTGTGTGTTTGGGGTGTGGAAGGTGGGTTCTGAGCTGACGGGAGTGTGTGTTTGGGGTGTGGAAGGTGGGTTCTGAGCTGACAGGAGTGTGTGTTTGGGGTGTGGAAGGTGGGTTCTGAGCGGACGGGAGTGTGTGTGTGGAAGGTGGGTTCTGAGCTGACAGGAGTGTGTGTTTGGGGTGTGGAAGGTGGGTTCTGAGCGGACGGGAGTGTGTGTGTGGAAGGTGGGTTCTGAGCTGACAGGAGTGTGTGTTTGGGGTGTGGAAGGTGGGTTCTGAGCGGACGGGAGTGTGTGTGTGGGAGGTGTTCTGAGGACAGGTGGGTTCTGAGCTGACAGGAGTGTGTGTTTGGGGTGTGGAAGGTGGGTTCTGAGCTGACAGGAGTGTGTGTTTGGGGTGTGGAAGGTGGGTTCTGAGCTGACAGGAGTGTGTGTTTGGGGTGTGGAAGGTGGGTTCTGAGCTGACAGGAGTGTGTGTTTGGGGTGTGGAAGGTGGGTTCTGAGCTGACAGGAGTGTGTGTTTGGGGTGTGGAAGGTGGGTTCTGGGTTCTGAGCTGACAGGAGTGTGTGTTTGGGGTGTGGAAGGTGGGTTCTGAGCGGACGGGAGTGTGTGTGTGGAAGGTGGGTTCTGAGCTGACAGGAGTGTGTGTTTGGGGTGTGGAAGGTGGGTTCTGAGCGGATGGGAGTGTGTGTTTTGGGGTGTGGAAGGTGGGTTCTGAGCTGACAGGAGCTTATGTTTTGGGTTTCAGGTGATCAACGAGCTGTCTGGAAAGAAGGTGGAAGATGTCATTGCCCAGGGTGAGTCTGAGGAACCAAGTTCTGCATCTTGTGGGAGACACAGCGCTAAATTCAGAAGCACTGAAAGAAACTTCATAAATAGACATCTGTTTGGACTAGAAGCCTTTCTCAGTGACTTCAATGAGAATTCAGTGAAACGTTTCCACCAACTGGCATGTACAGGGTTTGCATGTTTATATAGAGGATTGGCATAGCCGTCATTCCCAGCCCTGTGTTTGCAGATTTCAGGGTAGCTGTAACATTTTATAAGCAACTTGAACTCTGCAGCTTTTTAAGAGCTGAGAACAGTTAAAGCCCTAATTTTAAGCAAAGTTTCATTTCAATGAAGGGTCTAGCTGAGTAACAGAGCTCATTTGGAATGAAACCAGCAGCCACGGGGGGGATCCCCCGGACCAGGGCTGGGAATCCCCCGGACCAGGGCTGGGAATCCCCCGGACCAGGGCTGGGAATCCCTGGTCTGTGGGAGCAGGGCTGCGTGTACATCCAGGGTCTGACTGGCTTTGTTTTGTTTTTGCAGGCTACAGCAAGCTGGCCAGTGTTCCAGCAGGTGGCGCCGCTGTTGCAGTGGCGAGTTCAGGAGCTGCAGCTGCTGGGAGTGGTGGTGCAGCCCCTGCTAAAGGTGAGTCCTCTCTTCCCTTCCTGTCTCCCATCACCAGATACTGGCAGATCATTAAGTGACTGGATCTCGAATGATGAGGGTTTGTGATTGCCTGCGCTTTCCAGCCCTAATTTTTATTTTTGCTCATTTTAACGTCCAATTCATTGTCTCATAAATAGTCACAAAATAACCAATTCAAACAGTTTCAGCGTCATGTACTGAGCGTTGAAGCTGCAGTAGCAGCTGTGATCAGCAGGTGGCAGTGTCTGAGCCTCCCATTGCAGTTGGAATTGATGTCTTCTGTTTTCTGTCTGTGTTTCCCAGTTGAGGAGAAAAAGGAAGAGAAGAAGGAGGAATCTGAGGAGTCTGATGACGACATGGGATTCGGTCTCTTTGATTAAACAGCTGTGTGTCGGTGTCCAATAAAAACAGTTTTCCAGAGACGGCCTCCTTGTTTGTCAGATTCTTTTCTGCAATGACTCCTGTCTTGCTCCCCTCTGGTTTTACAGCCTTGGTCCTGGGATCAGTTCTAGTCCTTGGTTTTTAAACGGCCAGCTCTAAACATTGCTCACATAATTTTAATCTCTTCTAACCACTAGAACCCACTGCCTACCTCCCTCCTAGTCTCTCACCTCTAGCCTCTCTAGTCACACCATCCCCTCCCTCACTCCCAGTCGCTCGGCTCTGGGAAGGGGGGGTGTTGGTCATGGTCTGTGTTTAGTGGAGGCTAACACTGGGCTGCTGTAAGTCTCTCAACCTGAGTTTCTGTGTCAATAACAGGATACTGCATGGGAGCGATGGGTATCCATGCTGCCTAGCACTGTAACGAGATGGACACTACTGTACGATTGAGCGTGTTGGGGGGTGGGGGGAGAGTGTTTGTGTTTGGACACAGCCTGCTAGAACCACCCTTGCATACCACTGCTCTGGTCTTTAATCTGTTACTGTGCTGTGGTACACAATGCAAACACAAGGGGGTGGAAATGAGTTTCTAATATCGCCCTGTTGTGATTTTATTTTCTGTTTCATTGACCTGAGTGAAAGTTGGGGAATCAGCAGGAACCCTGACTGTGGAGTGCCCGTGTTGGGCAGGACTCCTGGGTGAGTCTAAGAACCGGAGAGGGAACTGACGGGGCGAAAACACCCTGCAATCTCATCGTATATAATATACACACTGGCTAGGGAATGGGAGTGGTATATACACACTGGCTAGGGAATGTGAGCGGTGTATAATATACACACTGGCTAGGGAGTGTGAGCGGTGTATAATATACACACTGGCTAGGGAGTGTGAGCGGTGTATAATATACACACTGGTATAATATACACACTGGCTATGTATAATATACACACTGGCTAGGGAGTGTGAGCGGTGTATAATATACACACTGGCTAGGGAGTGTGAGCGGTGTATAATATACACACTGGCTAGGGAGTGTGAGCGGTGTATAATATACACACTGGCTAGGGAATGTGAGCGGTGTATAATATACACACTGGCTAGGGAGTGTGAGCGGTGTATAATACACACTGGCTAGGGAGTGTGAGCGGTGTATAATATACACACTGGCTAGGGAATGTGAGCGGTGTATAATATACACACTGGCTAGGGAGTGTGAGCGGTGTATAATATACACACTGGCTAGGGAATGTGAGCGGTGTATAATATACACACTGGCTAGGGAATGTGAGCGGTGTATAATATACACACTGGCTAGGGAGTGTGAGCGGTGTATAATATACACACTGGCTAGGGAGTGTGAGCGGTGTATAATATACACACTGGCTAGGGAGTGTGAGCGGTGTATAATATACACACTGGCTAGGGAATGTGAGCGGTGTATAATATACACACTGGCTAGGGAGTGTGAGCGGTGTATAATATACACACTGGCTAGGGAGTGTGAGCGGTGTATAATATACACACTGGCTAGGGAGTGTGAGCGGTGTATAATATACACACTGGCTAGGGAATGTGAGCGGTGTATAATATACACACTGGCTAGGGAGTGTGAGCGGTGTATAATATACACACTGGCTAGGGAGTGTGAGCGGTGTATAATATACACACTGGCTAGGGAGTGTGAGCGGTGTATAATATACACTGGCTAGGGAGTGTGAGCGGTGTATAATATACACACTGGCTAGGGAGTGTGAGCGGTGTATAATATACACACTGGCTAGGGAGTGTGAGCGGTGTATAATATACACTGGCTAGGGAGTGTGAGCGGTGTATAATATACACACTGGCTAGGGAGTGTGAGCGGTGTATAATATACACACTGGCTAGGGAATGTGAGCGGTGTATAATATACACACTGGCTAGGGAGTGTGAGCGGTGTATAATATACACAGCAGTTATGAGAGATTGCCTCCAGTGTTTTTCAAAATCTTAAACCCGAGACTGACACTTGACAATTGTCAGCCCTAATTCTAGATCATAAGTCACCCCAACGCTCAAATCTAGTCCGCTGGCTGTTGTATTAAATGAAAATATAATTGCAACCCCCGCTAAACACAACAAAAACAGACAATAGCGCCGTGTCCCGGGACTCTGCAGCGAGCTCGGCTCAGTGTTTACATCGCGACCCCCCGGAGGCGAGGCGCTGATTGGAGCGGAGCGCAGTCCGCCAGCCTATAGGGAGCGTGGCCTGCAGACTGGACTCCGCCCGGGGCTTGAGTGACAGCGAGGCCGGCGCCTTGAGCCGGCGGGCAGGGACGCGGGCAGGCAGAGGGTGTGAGGACCGAGAGAGGGCAACCGGCCGGAATAGTGAAATGAAATACTAACAGCCGCCGCCGAGACAGCAGCAGCTTCCGCCGTTATTATTATTATTATTATTATTATTATTGAGTTTTCGGTTAGATATTCTGTGTGTTGAAAATGTGACCCGCCTGGTTAATTTTCAGGGGCGCATACAGGTAAACCGAAGCGGTGTTTGCGCAGGTGACAGCCCGGGCTGTCCGCTGTGCTACTGTCGCGTTTTTGGACCGCTGCTTGTTTAGTTTGTATATTTCTATCTGTTGTAAACACACGCCACTCGTGTGTGTGTGTGTGTGTGTGTGTGTGTGTGTGTGTGAAGATGTTTCCCCTGGACTCCTCTTGGAATATCTCCTTCGCTGGATGCGGGTTTCTGGGGATCTATCACATCGGAGTCGCCAGCTGCCTGCGGGAACATGCCCCGTTCTTAGTGGACAATGCCAAAAATATCTACGGGGCCTCGGCCGGGGCGCTCACCGCTTCTGCCCTGGTCAGCGGAGCCTGCCTGGGTGAGTTCTGTCGCTGTGTTGCTTTCATTTATTTATTTTACCGGCCCCAAGGCAGCTGGTTCCGCTGCTGGCGGAGTAGCGCACAGAACACATTCTTCATATAACCCCATTCACTTTCGCCAGGCAACGCAGTACAATATTTCTCATCCCTGATGATGTTAAACTGCTGTGTTGTGTTTGCTCTGTCACTGCTCTTCTTGTGTCACTGTGTTTGCTCTGTCACTGCTCTTCTTGTGTCACTGCTCTGTCACTGCTCTTCTTGTGTCACTGTGTTGTGTGCTCTGTCACTGCTCTTCTTGTGTCACTGTGTTGTGTGCTCTGTCACTGCTCTTCTTGTGTCACTGTGTTTGCTCTGTCACTGCTCTTCTTGTGTCACTGTGTTGTGTGCTCTGTCACTGCTCTTCTTGTGTCACTGTGTTGTGTGCTCTGTCACTGCTCTTCTTGTGTCACTGTGTTGTGTTTGCTCTGTCACTGCTCTTCTTGTGTCACTGTGTTGTGTGCTCTGTCACTGCTCTTCTTGTGTCACTGTGTTTGCTCTGTCACTGCTCTTCTTGTGTCACTGTGTTGTGTGCTCTGTCACTGCTCTTCTTGTGTCACTGTGTTTGCTCTGTCACTGCTCTTCTTGTGTCACTGTGTTTGCTCTGTCACTGCTCTTCTTGTGTCACTGTGTTGTGTGCTCTGTCACTGCTCTTCTTGTGTCACTGTGTTGTGTGCTCTGTCACTGCTCTTCTTGTGTCACTGTGTTGTGTTTGCTCTGTCACTGCTCTTCTTGTGTCACTGTGTTTGCTCTGTCACTGCTCTTCTTGTGTCACTGTGTTTGCTCTGTCACTGCTCTTCTTGTGTCCTGTGTTTGCTCTGTCACTGCTCTTCTTGTGTCACTGTGTTTTGCTCTGTCACTGCTCTTCTTGTGTCACTGTGTTGTGTGCTCTGTCACTGCTCTTCTTGTGTCACTGTGTTGTGTGCTCTGTCACTGCTCTTCTTGTGTCACTGTGTTGTGTGCTCTGTCACTGCTCTTCTTGTGTCACTGTGTTGTGTGCGCTGTCACTGCTCTTCTTGTGTCACAGCTAACACACTCCGAAGTTTAGTAACAGTGCAGAGCTGTATATTTTGTCACACATTTTGCCACGGCTGCATAGCTGCTGTTAAAAACACTGACTTGCCGCAATACAATGTCAACACGCCACATCGAGAAAGCACTGCAACGGATATTTTGATAACAAGTTGAAAGGTTGTTTTTTTTTTTCAGTTCAGCGTGCCACTGTCATTAAGAGACGCTGTATAGTAATTAAGCCATGACATCATGGTCCTATAAAATCAGAATGAAACAAAAGATATTGAAAATGAGTCACTGAAACGCTTTCCTGTACTGGAGGCAGGCTGTCTTGTTTAAATGCCATGCTTCACCCCTCCCCTGCGAGCTGCACAAACCCGCTGTGTTTTGCCGGTAAGGCAAGCAGTGATGCTGTATTGTCTGTAAAGTGCTAGGCAGGGCTGTGATCCAAACGCTTGCAATGCAGAGCTGGAAGCAGTTTCACCCTTTCCAGGTTTTAGTAAGAGCTTGATTAGCCACAGTGTACAGGTTCTAGTAGTAAAACCAGGAATGGATCTGACTGCTACGCAATGGGAGTGTGTTGCTGTGTGTTTCTGCAGATGTTTCTGTCCTGGAGAGAGGGTGTGCCCTTTGTTTACTTCTCCAAAGCGATCCTAAAATAGTCTTAACTGGGAACAAGGGGTTGCTTATGGGTCACATTCTGACAGTAGTTATGAGCGGGCTCGCAGTCTGATTCATGATACCCAGGGGTCTTGATTTTAGAGAATAAGCAGCTGGGATGAGTAATGAAACAATCTCATGATCTCCTCTTCATGATGCTGAAGCTGGGGGGGGGGCGCACTGATGTTGCAGCACTGAGTTCTCTACACTAGACTGTATTGAATTAGCTGCTCTCAGATCCCCAGTACAGCACTGAGTTCTCTACACTAGACTGTATTGAATTAGCTGCTCTCAGATCCCCAGTACAGCACTGAGTTCTCTACTAGACTGTATTGAATTAGCTGCTCTCAGATCCCCAGTACAGCACTGAGTTCTCTACACTAGACTGTATTGAATTAGCTGCTCTCAGATCCCCAGTACAGCACTGAGTTCTCTACACTAGACTGTATTGAATTAGCTGCTCTCAGATCCCCAGTACAGCACTGAGTTCTCTACACTAGACTGTATTGAATTAGCTGCTCTCAGATCCCCAGTACAGCACTGAGTTCTCTACACTAGACTGTATTGAATTAGCTGCTCTCAGATCCCCAGTACAGCACTGAGTTCTCTACACTAGACTGTATTGAATTAGCTGCTCTCAGATCCCCAGTACAGCACTGAGTTCTCTACACTAGACTGTATTGAATTAGCTGCTCTCAGATCCCCAGTACAGCACTGAGTTCTCTACACTAGACTGTATTGAATTAGCTGCTCTCAGATCCCCAGTACAGCACTGAGTTCTCTACACTAGACTGTATTGAATTAGCTGCTCTCAGATCCCCAGTACAGCACTGAGTTCTCTACACTAGACTGTATTGAATTAGCTGCTCTCAGATCCCCAGTACAGCACTGAGTTCTCTACACTAGACTGTATTGAATTAGCTGCTCTCAGATCCCCAGTACAGCACTGAGTTCTCTACACTAGACTGTATTGAATTAGCTGCTCTCAGATCCCCAGTACAGCACTGAGTTCTCTACACTAGACTGTATTGAATTAGCTGCTCTCAGATCCCCAGTACAGCACTGAGTTCTCTACACTAGACTGTATTGAATTAGCTGCTCTCAGATCCCCAGTACAGCACTGAGTTCTCTACACTAGACTGTATTGAATTAGCTGGCTCTCAGATCCCCAGTACAGCACTGAGTTCTCTACACTAGACTGTATTGAATTAGCTGCTCTCAGATCCCCAGTACAGCACTGAGTTCTCTACACTAGACTGTATTGAATTAGCTGCTCTCAGATCCCCAGTACAGCACTGAGTTCTCTACACTAGACTGTATTGAATTAGCTGCTCTCAGATCCCCAGTACAGCACTGAGTTCTCTACACTAGACTGTATTGAATTAGCTGCTCTCAGATCCCCAGTACAGCACTGAGTTCTCTACACTAGACTGTATTGAATTAGCTGGCTCTCAGATCCCCAGTACAGCACTGAGTTCTCTACACTAGACTGTATTGAATTAGCTGCTCTCAGATCCCCAGTACAGCGCTGAGTTCTCTACACTAGACTGTATTGAATTAGCTGCTCTCAGATCCCCAGTACAGCACTGAGTTCTCTACACTAGACTGTATTGAATTAGCTGCTCTCAGATCCCCAGTACAGCACTGAGATCTCTACACTAGACTGTATTGAATTAGCTGCTCTCAGATCCCCAGTACAGCACTGAGTTCTCTACACTAGACTGTATTGAATTAGCTGCTCTCAGATCCCCAGTACAGCACTGAGTTCTCTACACTAGACTGTATTGAATTAGCTGCTCTCAGATCCCCAGTACAGCACTGAGTTCTCTACACTAGACTGTATTGAATTAGCTGCTCTCAGATCCCCAGTACAGCACTGAGTTCTCTACACTAGACTGTATTGAATTAGCTGGCTCTCAGATATTGGTGTTTTTTAGGTAGTTTTGCTGAGTTAACAATTCACTTGTTTGCAGAATGAAGTCAGCGATGCAGCTTTATCAGAGGCAACTTTCAAAGAGCTGCTGAACCTTTGTGTTGTGTTTCGGGGTGAGGAACACAGTGTGCTTGTTTTGAGACCCGTCTCAGTGCTGTGTGTGCGTGTGCGCCAGGGTGTGTGTGTGCGAGTGTGTGTGTGTGTGTGTGAGTATGTGTGTGTGTGTGCGAGTGTGTGTGCTAGTGTGTGTGTGCAAGACTGTGTGTGTGTGCGAGAGTGTGTGTGTGTGAGTGTGTGTGTGTGAGTGTGTGTGTGTGTGTGTGTGTGTGTGTGTGTGTGTGTGTGTGTGTGTGTGTGTGTGTGTGTGTGTGTGTGTGTGTGTGTGTGTGTGTGTGAGTGTGTGTGTGTGTGTGTGTGTGTGTGTGTGTGTGTGTGTGTGTGTGTGTGTGAGTGTGTGTGTGTGTGTGTGTGTGTGTGAGTGTGTGTGTGAGTGTTTTGTACTGTAGCACTTTCTCTATCTGACTTGGCTCCTTCTGCAGTCTGTTGCTCTCCAACGCAGAAAGCAAACTCCCTGAACCGAGCCCAGTACTGCGCGTTTGGAAACTGTACAGCACTGCTGTGCATATGGAAACGACTTTGACTAAGTATTGAATAAATGACCTGACAGTGCGCGCACCCTACTGTGAAAATACTACAGTAGACCTCTATCTGTCACGCTCGCCTTTGACAAAACGTCTAGGAAAATTTCAAAAGGTTTTTTTAAGTGTTTTTGCATTTTTTTTAATACGTTTTCTCTCTCTGTCTGTGCAGGAGAGGCTGGGGCGAACATCATTGAGGTTTCGAAGGAGGCTCGGAGGCGCTTCCTGGGGCCCCTGCACCCCTCTTTCAACCTGGTGAAGATCATCAGGGGCCACCTGTACAAGACCCTACCGGCCGACGCGCACCTGCTGGCCAGCGGCCGCCTGGGCATCTCCCTGACCCGCGTCTCGGACGGGGAGAATGTGCTAGTGTCCCAGTTCAACACCAAGGAGGAGCTGGTGCAGGTGAGCTGGCTGGGGATATTCCGTGAGATCACACAGGAGTGGGGATGAGAGTCCTGCTGCAGAGATGGGAATAACACTGCTATTGCATATCAGTAAGACCTGGGATGGGAATAACACTGCTATTGCATATCAGTAAGACCTGGGATGGGAATAGCGCTGCTATTGCATATCAGTAAGACCTGGGATGGGAATAACGCTGCTATTGCATATCAGTAAGACCAGGGATGGGAATAACGCTGCTATTGCATATCAGTAAGACCTGGGATGGGAATAACGCTGCTATTGCATATCAGTAAGACCAGGGAATGGGAATAACGAATAACTGCTATTGCATATCAGTAAGACCAGGGATGGGATGGGAATAACAGGGATGGGCTGCTATTGCATATCAGTAAGACCAGGGATGGGAATAACGCTGCTATTGCATATCAGTAAGACCAGGGATGGGAATAACGCTGCTATTGCATATCAGTAAGACCAGGGATGGGAATAACGCTGCTATTGCATATCAGTAAGACCAGGGATGGGAATAACGCTGCTATTGCATATCAGTAAGACCTGGGATGGGAATAACGCTGCTATTGCATATCAGTAAGACCTGGGATGGGAATAACGCTGCTATTGCATATCAGTAAGACCAGGGTTGGGAATAACGCTGCTATTGCATATCAGTAAGACCAGGGATGGGAATAACGCTGCTATTGCATATCAGTAAGACCAGGGATGGGAATAACGCTGCTATTGCATATCAGTAAGACCAGGGATGGGAATAACGCTGCTATTGCATATCAGTAAGACCAGGGATGGGAATGCTGCTATTGCATATCAGTAAGACCTGGGATGGGAATAACGCTGCTATTGCATATCAGTAAGACCAGGGATGGGAATAACGCTGCTATTGCATATCAGTAAGACCAGGGATGGGAATAACGCTGCTATTGCATATCAGTAAGACCAGGGATGGGAATAACACTGCTATTGCATATCAGTAAGACCAGGGTTGGGAATAACGCTGCTATTGCATATCAGTAAGACCAGGGATGGGAATAACGCTGCTATTGCATATCAGTAAGACCAGGAATGGGAATAACGCTGCTATTGCATATCAGTAAGACCTGGGATGGGAATAACACTGCTATTGCATATCAGTAAGACCAGGGATGGGAATAAGACTCTGGTTCAGCAGTTTCATCCATTTCAGGGTTTAGCACAAACTCCTAGTGAAATTAAATGTGCCGCAGTATTTTTGTGTTGATGTTCATTAAAGACATGGACAGCTGGCTTGATGACACAATGAAGTGTGGCGTGTGGAAACGCTCCCAGGAACACTGTGGTAACAGCTGCTGTGTTTGTGTGTTCACAGGCGTGTGTTTGCAGCGCGTTCATCCCGGTGTACTGTGGACTGATTCCTCCAACTCTGCAGGGCGTGGTGAGTCACACACGCACACGCACACGCTTCGACAGCTCCTTCGCCTGTTTCTTCACTAAGAAGGAGGCACTGGCCTTACAGTAAGCTTTATCTATGAGAAGTCTGTATCAGTTGTCATGTGATTTGCAGTACTGCTGTCTGCCTGCATTGCGCAAACCGGTAACACTGTAAAACAATAAAGACATGACTGCAGGCATGGCATCGATTGAGAAACAGCAACCTGCCTGGATCAATGTGGATCTGTTAGAGGAACCTCCTAACATCACAACCTCTTGCGCCTCTGCATACCCTTCTCTTTAGAAAACGTGAAGACTGGTTTTAAAAATCAAAGAGAGAGAGAGAGATTACAACATTACAAAACATTGGATAAAAGTCCAATTGAAAATTTCCATGTAGAATTTTGTAAAAACATTTTCCATATACATAGAAACTCCCCCATCCATGCGTGTCGGGCTGAACTCGGTCGCTTCCCCTTACTGCACCCCATTGAAAACAGAGCAGCCCAAATCTGGGTCCATCTGAGCCAGACTGAGCCACACTGCTATCAGCACAAAGCATTCCAGAGCAACCAGCTCTGCTCAGAGAGAGACCCCCTGAGGCAACTAGCAAAGACACACCAGCCTGGCAACAGTGCCAATGACAAAATTACAGTAGTTACATTGAAACAAATTGATATCAATAATAAAATGACATACATTGAGCACTGGCATAAAGAAACAAAATTGATTAACACATTGGAATGCTATTGGATCCTGAACAGGGACTTTACCCTGGCACAATATCTCAGGCTAAAAGATCCCAAACAAAGACAAACTCTAATGAAGTACAGACTCAGTGACCACAGCCTGGCCATCGAAACAGGCCTCCATAAAAAGAGCTGGCTGGCCAGACAGAACAGGCTGTGCAGTCACTGTGAGCTGGGAGAAGTCGAAACAGAGGTGCACTTCCTGCTGTCCTGCTTCAAATACTGCCAAATAAGGGACACATGCTTCCCTAAATTCTCGAGTCAGCTGATCCAGTTTCGCACCTGCCTGACCCCGAGACACTGATCCTGCTGGGAGAGGAGGCTCTGACGGTCCAGTACGTGAGGGACAGAGTGTAGACATGTCCTCGTCCCATAACTGGATTTGAAAAACGTTTACGCGTTGGAGACAGCCCTAATTTTAAGCAGCTAAGTAGGTTTTGAGAAAAAAAAGTCAGTGTTCTTTTTGTTTCCAAAGAAGGGCAACACATGTTTCATTTTAAAGAAGAATCGTGGCCTGGAGTCGTCTCTTGTGTGGCAGAGTCACGCTCTTGTTTTCTGACCTTTTCTGCCACCTTTTGTATCTGCGTGCGTGTGTGTGCTTCATTCCTCAAATGCAGCCAACTGCAGGAATGCAGGACTTGCTGAATGAGTTTTCTGCTTAAGTGACCTTCCCCTGGGCTGTGTAGCCGAGTTACTGTGGAGGCCTGGCAGAGGAGGGAGGGAGATTCAGGGGCTCTTCAGTGTCTGCTAGGACACATTGTTTCAGTTGAAAGCGGAAGCTACATGTTTATAAACGCGTGGATCGATGAACACACAACCAATTTTAGTCTCCAGTCACTGAGGGAGACACTTTAGTGGAAATGTCCATCCGCTGAACTGAAGTCTTCAGCTTCCATGAACCTGGACTCTGTCCCCGATTCTGGGGTTTGCAGGGTAATGACAGCGCAAGAGAGCTCAGAGTGGAGGGCAGTGAGAGCTGACAATGGAGAGCTTTCTCTCTCTCTCTTTCTCTCACACACACACAGACTCAATGCTGTCCTACATTATCTACAGCAGCTCTGTGTTAAGCTGTATAGCTCGGGCTGTGTTGCTTTTCTTCGGCTCTGTCGTCAGGCAGCTTTATCTTTATAATCTGATGCCTTAGGGAGTTGTTTACTGCACTCTGTCCAGCTGTAGATTGGGACAGCAGCCCGTATGGAAACAGCAGCAGTAACGGCTCTTAGAACAAACATGACAGCGATTCTCAGAAACACAATCGGGGGCTGTTGTGAAAGATGAGTCGTGTTTATGATGACAGCCATGCACACACAGAGATGCATACACAGAGACAGGCAAACACATCTAGAGACACATACAGAGACAGAGACAATGTACACGTCTACAGTTCAAATACACAGACAGAAATATAGACACGTGCTGTACAAATAGACCCATACAGAGACATGCTTGTTTCAAATTTGATTGGTTTTCACTTCCTTGAGTGGCTTTCAAGGACAGTGCATCGGGGTAGTGCCAGACGATCAATACGCCTGTATTTACTCTGTTTGTGTTGAACCTGCTGCGATTTTAAGTGTTTGCGATGCTTTGTCTTGGGCGTTGTGAGCGTGAGATCTACGCTCTTCAGCAAAGTTCTGGGTGCTTCCTCTGCTCCGGCGTTCTGATCAGGACGTGACTTCACAGTGGGAGGGAGGGGGGCTCCACGAAGGGTAAAACTGAACAGGATTGGGCACTGCAAGGTCCTTTCTTTACCTTCAACTCGGGCTTGTGTCTGTGTGTACAGCAGGTGCCGTCTCAATTGGACGGGCTGGTGTGTTTGCACAGCCCACTCCCTCAACAGACACTGTGCAGGCTCTGTGATGCAACTCCAAACTGCAGTACTTGAATTAGAAAAAATAGTTCCTGAACGTTTTTAGACAAGCTTCACTCTTAGTAGGTTAGTGTGTGTGTATGTGGTGTGTGTGTGTGTGTGTGTGTGTGTGTGTGTGTGTGTGTGTGTGTGTGTGTGTGTGTGTGTGTGTGTGTGTGTGTGTGTGTGTGTGTGTGTGTGTGTGTGTGTGTGTGTGTGTGTGTGTGTGTGTGTGTGTGTGTGTGTGTGTGTGTCCACAACACACCCCCGCACATCCAAACCCCTCCAATGTGTGTGTGTGTGTTGTGTGTGTGTGTGTGTGTGTGTGTGTGTGTGTGTGTGTGTGTGTGTGTGTGTGTGTGTGTGTGTGTGTGTGTGTGTGTGTGTGTGTGTGTGTGTGTGTGTGTGTGTGTGTGTGTGTGTGTGTGTGTGTGTGTGTGTGTGTGTGTGTGTGTGTGTGTGTGTGTGTGTGTGTGTGTGTGTGTGTGTGTGTGTCTGTGTGTGTGTGGGCACACATCTGCTAGCATCCGTCACTAACAGTGTTAAATTGGGAAATGCTAAAAAAAGCTTCCTCAATGTGTGTGTGCGTGTGTGCGCACTAGAGAAGGCAGGGGGAGGGGGTTTAAAAAAAGAAAAAATCACGCTGTAAAGCTGTATCCTGTGAGTGCTGGCAGAACTAGGGGAAAGGTCTTTGCTCTCAGCTGCACCTCCCATTCCCGCTGTATCTCCACAGGCCACCTGTTTTCGAAATGCTTGAACGTTTAGGAAAAATTCAAAACGTTCAGCACCTGAGGAAAAGGTTTACATGTTAAACAAAGGTATATAGAGCTCTGGGGTGCTGCTGTCTCTGAGAGTTGCAGCACACAGGTACAGGTAATGATGATAATGCATCTCAGGTAGTGATGATGAATCTCAGGTAGTGATAGTATTCAGCAGTGACCCCCTCTCCCCCCTCCCCCTGTCCTCAGAGGTACGTGGACGGAGGGATCACAGACAACCTTCCACAGTACGAGCTGAAGAACACCATCACCGTGTCCCCCTTCTCCGGGGAGAGTGACATCTGCCCTCGAGACCCGTCCACCAACATCCACGAGCTGAGAGTCACCAACACCAGCATCCAGTTCACCCTCACCAACCTGTACCGGCTCTCCAAGGCTCTGTTCCCTCCGGACCCCCAGGTACACTGCACTGCATAGACTGGACTGTGTTACACCACACGGCTTGCACTGGCAGTGCTACAATAGCCTGCTTGATCTTCTTGTGTCACTTTCTCTCCTCCTTCAGGTGATGAAGGTCATGTGCAAGCAGGGCTACAAGGACGGCCTGGATTTCATCAGGAGAAACGGTGAGGCGCTCTTAGATTCTGTCTCTCTGTCTTTGTCAGAACACGCGTGAGCAGTCCTGTGTGTTCTTATACATGCACAGACATGTTGTCCTGCTGCCTGTTTTGAAATCTCTCTGCTTTGAAACATTTTGGATGGCTCTCTACTGCCTCCTTGTGGCTACTCGTGATCACAGCCGATTACCTGGTTGGTTAATGGCTGAGAACAGTGGTGTCAATTTACAGTGTGATTTTGTTTTTAAAAAATGTTAAAAAAAAAGTGGCTGTTTAGTAAATGTAAATTTAGATGAATTAGATAATGATAATAATAATAATAATAATAATAGTAATATTAATAATAATAATAATAATGTTTATGTTTGTAACCCCTCGCTGTCTGTGTCCGGTTTGAATGCAGGGCTGCTGCAGTTCAGACTTCCTGTGCAGGGCCCCTCCTTGCTGAGTGTAGAGGAGGAGGAGGAGGAAGAGGAGGAGGGGGGGATGATGGAGGGAGCGAGGCCCATGGTCGCTGCCAGCTCCAGTATGGAGGATCACATCTTCGAGCACCTGCCTCCTAGACTGCACCAAGGTATGGGGGGGGGGAGGGGGGGATTCTTAACTTGCTTTTGATATTTTTGCTACATTAACTATTGACTCTCTGTCTGCTGCCCCCTGCAGCTCTGGTGGAGGCCTGCAGGGAGAGGAGGAGTCTGTTCAGCTCCATGTCCAACCTGTTACCGATCAGACTGGCCTCTGCAATGATGCTGCCCTGCACCCTGCCGCTGGAGTCTGCTATGTCCTTCACTGTGAGGTACAGAGCCAGGCCTGTCTGTGTCTGTCACGCTCCCCTCTCTCTCTCTCTCTCTCTCCCTAACCCTACACCCTGCCGCTGGAGTCTGCTGTGTCCTTCACTGTGAGGTACAGAGCCAGGCCTGTCTGTGTCTGTCACGCTCCCCTCTCTCTCTCTCTCTCTCCCTAACCCTACACCCTGCCGCTGGAGTCTGCTGTGTCCTTCACTGTGAGGTACAGAGCCAGGCCTGTCTGTGTCTGTCACGCTCCCCTCTCTCTCTCTCTCTCTCTCCCTAACCCTACACCCTGCCGCTGGAGTCTGCTGTGTCCTTCACTGTGAGGTACAGAGCCAGGCCTGTCTGTGTCTGTCACGCTCCCCCCTCTCTCTCTCTCTCTCTCTCCCTAACCCTACACCCTGCCGCTGGAGTCTGCTGTGTCCTTCACTGTGAGGTACAGAGCCAGGCCTGTCTGTGTCTGTCACGCTCCCCTCTCTCTCTCTCTCTCTCTCTCTCTCTCCCTCAAGCCCTGCCGCTGGACGTCTGCGCTGCAGACCTCAACGACACGACTCTTCTCGAAGTGACACTCCATGTCTCTGTCCGGACAGACACTCGCTCGACAGTACAGGGCTGCTCATCTCGCTCACCCCTGGAGAGAGAGTCCGATTGGTATGTCCTCCACCATACGGCGACCTCAGACGACTCTCACAGGAAGTGACACTCCTGTCTCGGCCTCCCTGACAGACACTCAGGACTCCTCGATCTCTCCTCCCTCTGGGAGAGGGAAAGTGGGACACTTCTCTCTCCTGGCCTACACCCTGCGGACGCTGGAAGTCTGCTGTGTCCTTCACTGTGAGGTCCAGAGCCAGGCCTGTCAGTGCGCCCCTCGCTCTCTCCTCTCCCCTCTCTCTCTCTCTCTCTCTCCCTAACCCTACACCCTGCCGCTGGAGTCTGCTGTGTCCTTCACTGTGAGGTACAGAGCCAGGCCTGTCTGTGTCTGTCACGCTCCCCTCTCTCTCTCTCTCTCTCTCTCTCTCCTCACCCTGGGCCGCTGGGTCTTCTGTGTCCTTCACTGTGAGGTACAGAGCCAGGCCTGTCTGTGTCTGTCACGCAACTGTCAGCCCTCTCTCTCTCTCTCTCTCTCTCTCTCCTACACCCTGCCGCTGGAGTCTGCTGTGTCCTTCACTGTGAGGTACAGAGCCAGGCCTGTCTGTGTCTGTCACGCTCCTGTCTCTCTCTCTCTCTCTCTCTCTCTCTCTCTCTCTCTCTCTCCCTAACCCTACACCCTGCCGCTGGAGTCTGCTGTATCCTTCACTGTGAGGTACAGAGCCAGGCCTGTCTGTGTCTGTTACGCTCCCCTCTCTCTCTCCCTAACCCTAACCCTACACCCTGCCGCTGGAGTCTGCTGTGTCCTTCACTGTGAGGTACAGTAGGAGTACAGAAGGATTCTTCTACTTCAGCCTGGCAGGCTATCCCTTGCGTTTGTGATTCCCAGTGTAACTGTCCCCCAGGTTGCTGGAGTGGCTCCCGGACATCCCTGAGGATATCGAGTGGATGAAAGAGCAGAGCCGCAACGTGCTTCACTACCTGCTGAGGAGTGCCAAGAAGAGTTTGAGCCATCACCTCTCAGCCAGGTCAGCGAGGCTGGGGCTTCACAGTAACACTTTGAAAAAAGACTTTCATTACACATTAAAAAAATATAACCTGTGCCGTGTTTGATACAGGACAAGATCTCTCTCTCTCTCTCTCTCTCTCTCTCTCTCTCTCTCTCTCTCTCTCTCTCTCTCTCTCTCTCTCTCTCAAATGGAGGTTAGATTAAGGGGCATTCAGAACTCCCCAGAAATGTTGTTGAAGATGACACCCTCGTTTGTAAACTCTTATGTTCTCTTTGTGAGTGCGTGCGTGCGTGTGTGGATATCAGTGCTGGTGTTCTTGCCCAGTGCTTGACCCTGTCTCCTCTCCCTCTCCCCCCTGCAGGCTGTCCTATCACCTGGAGCTGCGCCGCTGTCAATCTCTGCCCCTGCCTGTGGGCTCCGGGGGCTCCGGCGAGCAGCTGCAGGGCTGGGTGCGGAACAGCACCTCCATGATGGGCCTGATTCTCAAGGTGGAGGAGTACCAGCGCCAGCTCCTCCCAGGCCTGCTGTGCATCAACCTGGACATGCAGGCCTCGCTGAGCCATGAGGGGCTGGAGATGAGACCCCTCCAGCTCTCCCTGCCCCAGGACACAGCCATGGCTGCCCTTCCGACAGGCACTGCTTAGGACAGGCATGGTGCCTGCTAGGACCCCTGCTTCTCTTCAGTCAGGCAGTACCCTGGACACCCTGAATACCTTTTTAAGACCTGTCTTGTCTTCCAACGGGCACTGTCCTCAGAAAACGCTTTATTCTTCCCTTTGATAAAATGTACAAACGGCTCTCGTGTTGGTCTGAAGGAGGCTGAGCTCTTTGTTTATTTTTATTCAAGCAGTTTATTGTAGATTTTTAGTTTTTTTTGCAGTATTTTTTCTGTAAGAGAGACGCTCGTCACTAAAGCTGATCTTTGGAGTTCGGTGATACTAAAGACTCTCCAGCGAGTAACACAGCAGCAATGTAAAGAACAAAATGACTAACAATATAACAGCGTGACTAATTGCCCCTTGTGTGCGATGCAGTCCAGTCCGCTGTGCTGGGCTCAGCCTCCCTTGTGTGCGATGCAGTCCAGTCCGCTGTGCTGGGCTCAGCCTCCCTTGTGTGTGATGCAGTCCAGTCCGCTGTGCTGGGCTCAGCCTCCCTTGTGTGCGATGCAGTCCAGTCCGCTGTGCTGGGCTCAGCCTCCCTTGTGTGCGATGCAGTCCAGTCCGCTGTGCTGGGCTCAGCCTCCCTTGTGTGTGATGCAGTCCAGTCCGCTGTGCTGGGCTCAGCCTCCCTTGTGTGCGATGCAGTCCAGTCCGCTGTGCTGGGCTCAGCCTCCCTTGTGTGCGATGCAGTCCAGTCCGCTGTGCTGGGCTCAGCCTCCCTTGTGTGCGATGCAGTCCAGTCCGCTGTGCTGGGCTCAGCCTCCCTTGTGTGCGATGCAGTCCAGTCCGCTGTGCTGGGCTCAGCCTCCCTTGTGTGCGATGCAGTCCAGTCCGCTGTGCTGGGCTCAGCCTCCCTTGTGTGCGATGCAGTCCAGTCCGCTGTGCTGGGCTCAGCCTCCCTTGTGTGCGATGCAGTCCAGTCCGCTGTGCTGGGCTCAGCCTCCCTTGTGTGCGATGCAGTCCAGTCCGCTGTGCTGGGCTCAGCCTCCCTTGTGTGCGATGCAGTCCAGTCCGCTGTGCTGGGCTCAGCCTCCCTTGTGTGCGATGCAGTCCAGTCCGCTGTGCTGGGCTCAGCCTCCCTTGTGTGCGATGCAGTCCAGTCCGCTGTGCTGGGCTCAGCCTCCCTTGTGTGCGATGCAGTCCAGTCCGCTGTGCTGGGCTCAGCCTCCCTTGTGTGCGATGCAGTCCAGTCCGCTGTGCTGGGCTCAGCCTCCCTTGTGTGCGATGCAGTCCAGTCCGCTGTGCTGGGCTCAGCCTCCCTTGTGTGCGATGCAGTCCAGTCCGCTGTGCTGGGCTCAGCCTCCCTTGTGTGCGATGCAGTCCAGTCCGCTGTGCTGGGCTCAGCCTCCCTTGTGTGCGATGCAGTCCAGTCCGCTGTGCTGGGCTCAGCCTCCCTTGTGTGCGATGCAGTCCAGTCCGCTGTGCTGGGCTCAGCCTCCCTTGTGTGCGATGCAGTCCAGTCCGCTGTGCTGGGCTCAGCCTCCCATGTGTGCGATGCAGTCCAGTCCGCTGTGCTGGGCTCAGCCTCCCTTGTGTGCGATGCAGTCCAGTCCGCTGTGCTGGGCTCAGCCTCCCTTGTGTGCGATGCAGTCCAGTCCGCTGTGCTGGGCTCAGCCTCCCTTGTGTGCGATGCAGTCCAGTCCGCTGTGCTGGGCTCAGCCTCCCTTGTGTGCGATGCAGTCCAGTCCGCTGTGCTGGGCTCAGCCTCCCTTGTGTGTGATGCAGTCCAGTCCGCTGTGCTGGGGTTGGATGAAGACTAACCCTGTCCTGACACAGACTGTATTTATAACTGACCAGCATTACCTCAGTTCAGATCCTGTATATAATCCATGTGCCAAACTAAGCAATGCAATCTTACACTGTACAATTATTATTATTATTATATATTATTATTATTATTATTATTATTATTATGTTATATTATTAATAATGTGAATTTCTATTTAATTTTTTTCAAGTTGGGGAGAGACTGTAAAACAAAAAAAACAGTGTTAGAATATCTATTTATTTATGTAAATATATAACTTCTATAACGCATTTAGTTTGAGCTTGTGTGTATTCAGAGTTATCCAACTGCAGTGCAGACATCATTCACAGAGTATTGCCTTGAGAGAGAGACAGAGATAGAGAGGGGGGGTTCATACTGCTAGAGATAGAGAGAGGGCTCATACTGCTAGAGAGACAGAGAGAGAGGGGGGGGGTTCATACTGCTAGAGATAGAGAGAGGGCTCATACTGCTAGAGAGACAGAGAGAGAGCTGGGGGGGGTTCATACTGCTAGAGATAGAGAGAGGGCTCATACTGCTAGAGAGACAGAGAGAGAGGGGGGGGGTTCATACTGCTAGAGATAGAGAGAGGGCTCATACTGCTAGAGAGACAGAGAGAGAGGGGGGGGGTTCATACTGCTAGAGATAGAGAGAGGGCTCATACTGCTAGAGAGACAGAGAGAGAGAGGGGGGGGTTCCTACTGCTAGAGATAGAGAGAGGGCTCATACTGCTAGAGAGACAGAGATAGAGAGGGGGGGTTCATACTGCTAGAGATAGAGAGAGGGCTCATACTGCTAGAGAGACAGAGAGAGAGGGGGGGGGTTCATACTGCTAGAGATAGAGAGAGGGCTCATACTGCTAGAGAGACAGAGAGAGAGAGGGGGGGTTCCTACTGCTAGAGATAGAGAGAGGGCTCATACTGCTAGAGAGACAGAGAGAGAGGGGGGGGGTTCATACTGCTAGAGATAGAGAGAGGGCTCATACTGCTAGAGAGACAGAGAGAGAGAGGGGGGGTTCCTACTGCTAGAGATAGAGAGAGGGCTCATACTGCTAGAGAGACAGAGAGAGAGGGGGGGGGTTCATACTGCTAGAGATAGAGAGAGATTTGAGAGGGGGTTCATACTGAGAGAGAGATAGTGAGAGAGGGGGTTCATACTGCTAGAGAGAGAGAGAGAGAGAGAGGAGGGTTCATACTGAGAGAGAGATAGTGAGAGAGGGGGTTCATACTGAGAGAGAGAGAGAGAGAGAGAGGGGTTCATACTGAGAGAGAGATAGTGAGAGAGGGGGTTCATACTGCTAGAGAGAGAGAGAGAGAGAGAGAGAGAGGGGGTTCATACTGCTAGAGAGAGAGAGTGAGAGAGGGGGTTCATACTGAGAGAGAGATAGTGAGAGAGGGGGTTCATAGTGCTAGAGAGAGGGCTCATACTGCTAGAGAGAGAGAGAGAGAGAGTAGAGATAGAGAGAGGGCTCATACTGCTAGAGAGAGATAGTGAGAGAGGGGGTTCATACTGCTAGAGAGAGAGAGAGAGAGTGAGAGGGGGTTCATACTGAGAGAGAGATAGTGAGAGAGGGGGTTCATACTGCTAGAGAGAGAGAGAGAGAGTGAGAGAGGGTTCATACAGCTCGAGATAGAAAGAGAGTGAGAGAGGGGGTTCATACTGCTAGAGAGAGAGAGAGTGAGAGAGGGGGTTCATACTGCTAGAGAGAGAGAGTGAGAGAGGGTTCATACAGCTAGAGATAGAAAGAGAGTGAGAGAGGGGGTTCATACTGAGAGAGAGAGAGATAGCGAGAGGGGGTTCATACTGCTAGAGATAGAGAGAGAGTGAGAGAGGCTTCATACTGCTGGAGAGATTTAACACTTTAGAAACTTTGAAAAGGACACTGTGCTGAAATGTTCTGATGCCTGAATTGTTTTGGTACTGATGTTCTCAGTGGTTTTTAGTTTTGGAGTAACCCTGAGTATAAGATTTCCACACACAGGCAGACTGTGGCATAGTCAGTCAGAGCAGAAGACCTCTCCTCCAGTCAGGGGGCCCAACTGTGAAAACTGCAGAGAATCTGAAAAACATGTATTCAGCTGGAGGGGTGATTTTAGTCATTTCAAAAGCAATCTCTCGGTTTGAGTTTGTTGTGTCTGATTTGCTGTTGTTTGATACAGAGGTTGGGGTGAAATTGTTTGTGTCAGATGGCAATGAGCTGTATTGTTTGAAAATGATTTAACTGTGATACAGATCTATAGTGCAGTGCGAGATGCAAGCTGATTCTCCGCCAGTAAGCCCACTCCTGGGTAACTGTTCTGTGTCTTGTGTTGTGAAGTGCATAGCAGTAAATACAGCACCCTGTACCCTCACACACACACACACACACACACACACAGAGTACAAGTGTGCCACACTCACACACACACACACACACACACACACAGTACAAGTGTGCCACACTCACACACACACACACACACACACACACACACACACACACGCACACCCACACACACACCCACACACACACACACACACAGAGTACAAGTGTGCCACACTCACACACACACACACACACACACACACACACACACACACACACACAGAGTACACTGGTGGCCACACTCACACACACACACACACACACACACACACACACACAAGTGTGGCCACACACTCACACACACACACACACTCACTGTTGCACACAATGACTGCGTCTCTGCAGTCACACACACCAGGACATGCGTCTCTGCAGTTTGAAGGTTGCACAAGATTCTGTTAAATGTGAAACAGATTGTTTTTTTGTTCAATCTATGAATATAAACACACACAGACACACGTGTGTGTGTGTTTGAACTATCTCTGTTACCCAACTTGAGCGCTTCTATTAAATAAATAAATAAACAGGAGAAATTAAAAAATAAGACTCTCTTATTGGTATCATTGAAGGTGTGCTGCGTCTGGTTTCTGTGTGATTCTGGTTGTGTTTATTTTGCTGCTTGTGTTTTCAAGCTGAGTGTAACTCTGCACTGTGCTGTTACTCCAGCAGTGTAAACGACTCCCTTCTGCGGCTGTCTTTCAGACTGGTAAATGAGCGCAGCAGAAAAACAGGATCCTGAGATTTCCCCAAGAGCCAGCCAGCTGGTTATTCAGTGTAGACAAAAGAAGAAGTTGTAAAATAGTCAAAAACTGAACTATAAAACTGGTAAATGCAGGAGTGTTAATAATAATAATACAAAGCAATCAGACGTTAAAATAAAGCCTGCTTGCTGGGCTGGGATCGGTTGCCCGTGCTGTACCGGGGGAGGCGGATAAAACAAACAAGAAGGATCTTTGTCCATTTCCGGATTGGGGAAACCCATCTGTCGTGGAAAGAGTAGGCGGTGCCGTCTGATCGAAGGGAGCAAGAGGGAGAAGAAGAGAGAAAGAGAGAGAGAGAGGGGGAGACACCTGCAGCCACAGCACACCAGTATCAACGCCGGTGCGCACTCGGCAGAGCCACCGGCAAGCATCTTCACTAATAAAGGTAAGACCGCAGTGTGCCAGCACCGCACTGGAACTACGGCTGGTGTTTAACAGTTTTGAACAGTTTTACGATTGCGTTCAGAGTTCCAGAGGGCAGCCGTGGACTCGGCTGTAGATCAGGGCGCTTGTCAGCTCTATAGCTACCCAGCAGTGCGCAGGACGCATGGCACATGCGAGCGCAATAAAAATGGAAAAGGACTCGTACTTTACAAGCAATGCAAATGCAAAGCTTGATTAGCTGGAATCCATTACCGGGGCTCGCCTGCCTGCGGTACTGTTAGTTAAACGCGCTGCTGTGCAATTTGGGCAAAGTGCGGAGTAGTTTTGGCAGAGCGCGCATCTTGTGGAAATTCCGTAGCATTATACTAATACAAAAATAGTTTCATCAATCTATCATCTGAACTTCGGGGCTAGAGTTCTGCGCTGTGCAGGAGCCGCGTTCAGTTTGCTTTCCACCAATCAATAGAAAGCATGTCTGTCGGGTTTGTGTTTCATAAACGAACCTACATGCTTGGCAGTGCAATTATTTGCTATGAGTTTGTTTTTTGTTTTAGTTTTGTACATTGCTGACAGGCGCTGCGGCTGGACACTAACTTATGGAAGGATGTGGGACACTCTCATAAGGACTCCGCTATATTAATAATGTATGGAGTAAATACACGGTGACGGGGACATGGGAGGTCCTGTTTGTTCACATTCCCGAGGTACCAGGTTAATAAGTAATGTCACTGCCAGGCTCTGTGCCCCCCCCCCCCCCAAGGTCTTGTTTATACTCAGAGCCAGTCCAGCTGTATTGCTACTATTGTCAATATGGAGTGAGCTGCACCTTCAGAATGAACAAGAGGGTAAGCAGCTGTGTGCTTCTAGAACACACTGCCATACAAATATGTCTTTATATAGCGCCCCTCCTTCACCCCTGGCCATCCCAGAGCGCTGCACCAAAAACAAAACAGTAGCACTCGTGTGCAATGCACTCCACATACAACCACTTCTATAAAAACACACACACATACAGTATATATTTTAATTATTTTCAATTTAAACTTTAATATTCACCCTGCCCAAGGACGAAACGTGGTACGGTCATTCCTCAGCAGGGGTGTCTGGGGACATGTCCCGGTGCTAACGACAATACCTGATTGGCTGAGCAAGTGGCGGCTGTATCTTGGGATGTCCTCGCACTGCCACAGCTCTCAATGCTGCACCCTGTCTGTACAGTGCACATCTCGCTCTCTCTGTCTCTCTCTCTCTGTGGTCACTCATCTCTGAATTGGAAACGCTTCATCCTGGCTGAATGCAAATCTTTTTAAATGCCTGATTTGCATCACTTTTATAAGTTGTGTGTGCAGCTCTGTTTGATGTTGTCAGTTTACTCAGTGCAGTCATTTCAGCCTCAGTTAGTCTTTTGTTGCTGAAGTCCCTGGGCAGGGGGTTGCACCCTTATATTAGTTCACTGCAGTCATTTAGCAGTTTTCCCTGTGTTTTTCCAATGTTTATACTACCATTGTATGCTTTACCACACCTCTCTGTGCTTTACAATACTTCCCTGTGCTTTACCAGACCTCTCTGTGCTTTACAATGCTACCCTGTGCTTTACCAGACCTCTCTGTGCTTTACAATACTTCCCTGTGCTTTACCAGACCTCTCTGTGCTTTACAATGCTTCCCTATGCTTTACCAGACCTCTCTGTGCTTTACAATGCTTCCCTATGCTTTACCAGACCTCTCTGTGCTTTACAATACTTCCCTCCAAGGCCCAGCTGTTGTTTCTCTGTGCTTTACACGAATGTTATGAGGTGCTGGCGAGCCTATGCTTTACCAGACCTCGAGTGTGTGTGTGTGTGTGTGTGTGTTTTACCAGGACTCGAGTGTGGCCTTAAGTACACCCAACTCTACATCCTGAGCAACACTCCTCCTGGAACCCCTGCCACCCTGTCATGTGTAGAGAGAGAGAGTGTGTGTGTGTGTGTGTGTGTGTGTGTGTGTGTGTGTGTGTGTGTGTTTACACTGAGGCCTGAGCACACCATCTCTACATCCTGGAACACCCTGCACCCTGTCATGAGATAGAGAGAGTGTGTGTGTGTGTGTGTGCGTGCGTGTGCGGCAGTGTGAAAGAGGACACTCTTGTACCATAAGAGACAGGATCAGCTCTAGACGTTAATTTCTAGTGTAGATTTACTGTTACAAACTTGAAAAGCACATAGCCAGAAAGTTAAGAAACAGTGTTTAGTTAACAGCTTCAGTTACAAAAATGGAAAAACAGAAAAGCAAGTTTATACACACACACACAGCAGCTACTGTCACCTGCACACAGACACACACACACACACACACACACACACAGACACAGGTATGCACACACACACAGGTACACACACACACCCCTAATCACAGCAAAGCAAACGGGCAACAACTTGAGTATAAATTCTACAACAGTGTTGATTTCTGCAACACTCTTAACAAAGCCTTCCTGGGGGTGAACTAATTTAGAGGGAATTGCTCTTGCAGTGTCTGATGCAGCTGTCCTGAAGTTCATTGAGCTGCTGTTGAATCAGTCGGGGCTCCCCGTGGCTGTGCTGCTGTTGAATCAGTCGGGGCTCCCCGTGGCTGTGCTGCTGTTGAATCAGTCGGGGCTCCCCGTGGCTGTGCTGCTGTTGAATCAGTCGGGGCTCCCCGTGGCTGTGCTGCTGTTGAATCAGTCGGGGCTCCCCGTGGCTGTGCTGCTGTTGAATCAGTCGGGGCTCCCCGTGGCTGAGCTGTGCTAACCCTGACCTGTGTTTCCCCAGACCTGATGCCTGGGTGTTTTTGTTCTTTTGGTTTGTGTGTCTCTTGCAGTGCCTGCTTGCACTCAGAGCTGACTGTGGAGACGTCTTTTCGACAGGAGGTCAAGGTGAGGGCTCATGTTTGCGTGTTTTCATTGCCAGTGACTCAGCACTGATCGCTGTCTCCTCCAAGCTGGCCAGTGCTGCAGTTTCGAATCGAGCATGTTTTGAATTCCTCTAATGGTTGAATTGTTGCAGCTGTGGGTTCTGGGTGGATGTCTCTAGATCCGGCTCTGGGGTGTGTCCTGGTGTCTATAATAACAGTAATCCTCCACACAGGCTTGGCAGGCAGCCCTTCACACACAGTAGCAAAGCAGGCAGGTCTCTGTCTGAGCACCAGCTCAAACACCAAGGAGATTAAACCCTGTCAGTGCAGGCCTGCGAGTCCACTCACAAGAACCCCCTTCTCAATGAGCACAGGGCTGTTCCAGCGACTGCCCTCTCCTCCCTTTGCAAGCAGGCTCATTCAGGTCTGCATGTGGAGAATGGGTAAGTACTGTCCAGACAAACTTACAAGCAGGCAGGCAGGCAAAGAGGTAGGCAGTATGTACAGTGGACCCTGTCTCTTCTATCAGGTAGTGGACCCTGTCTCTTCTACCAGTTAGTATGTACAGTGGACCCTGTCAAGTCGGATCCTAGCATGATTCAGCACTTGCAGCGTGCCTGGGTGCCCCTTGGTAACCCGTTCGATGTGTGTGTGTGTGTTCCCCTGCTCAGGTGGAGGCATGGCGGGCAGGCGGAGAGGCATAGAGCTGCTGGGTGAGGGGGCAGACAGCCCCAGGGCGGGGCGTCGAGGCCAGCAGGCAGCGGGGAGCCCTAGAGCTGGCAGAGGAGAGGCAGCAGCCGGCAGCGTGCAGCAGGAGATGCTGGAGAAAGCCAGGGTTCTGTTCCAGCTGTGTGACAAAGAGGAGAAGGGCTTCATCACCAAGAGAGATATGCAGGTACCTGGACTGGGGCACTGCAGCTCAACTGTAGAGAGTCACACCAGTGACCAGGACACCCCTCTCCCTCTCCCCTCTCCCTCTTCCTCTCTCTCCCTCTCCCCTCTCCCTCTTCCTCTCTCTCCCTCTCTCCTCTCCCTCTCTCTCCTTCTCCTAACCCCCTCCCCTTCTCCCTCCCTCTCCTGACCCCCTCTCCCTCTCTCCCTCTTCTAACTCCCTCTCCTGCTCTCTTTCTGTCTCCTCTCTCTCCCTCTCTCACTGTCTCTCCCTGTCTCCTCTCTCTCTCTCCCTGTCTCCTCTCCCTCTCTCCCTCTCTCTCCCTGTCTCCTCTCCCTGTCTCTCCCTGTCTCCTCTCTCTCTCTCTCCCTCTCTCTCTCTCTCCCTCTCTCTCCCTGTCTCCTCTCCCTCTCTCTCCGTGTCTCCTAACTCCCTCTCCTCTCCTCTCCTCTCCTCTCTCAGCGCTTGGAGAATGAGCTGCCCCTGACTCCGGAGCAGCTGGAGGATGTCTTCGACAGTCTAGATCAGGACGGGAACGGCTACCTCACCCCCCTGGAGTTCAGCATGGGCCTGGGTGAGTGTGGGACCCTGACCCTGCACCCTGAAACTGTACCCCAGCTCTGACCCTGCGCCCTGAAACTGTACCCCAATCCTGACCCTACACCCTGAAACTGTACCCCAACACTGACCCTGCACCCTGAAACTGTAACCCAACACTGACCCTGCACCCTGAAACTGTACCCCAACACTGACCCTGCACCCTGAAACTGTACCCCAACTCTGACCCTGCACCCTGAAACTGTACCCCAGCTCTGACCCTGCGCCCTGAAACTGTACCCCAATCCTGACCCTGCACCCTGAAACTGTACCCCAACTCTGACCCTGCGCCCTGAAACTGTACCCCAACACTGACCCTGCACCCTGAAACTGTACCCCAACACTGACCCTGCACCCTGAAACTGTAACCCAACACTGACCCTGCACCTTGAAACTGTACCTCAATGCTGACCCTGCACCCTGAAACTGTACCCCAGCTCTGACCCTCAACCCTGAAACTGTACCCCAACACTGACCCTGCACCCTGAAACTGTACCCCAACGCTGATCCCGCACCGTGAAACTGTACCCCAACGCTGATCCTGCACCCTGAAACTGTACCCCAACGCTGACCCTGCACCCTGAAACTGTACCCCAACGCTGATCCTGCACCCTGAAACTGTACCCCAACACTGCCCCTGCACCCTGAAACTGCACTCTTTCCCTCTCCCTCTCCCCCTC
>NC_054552.1:304402-349402 GCF_017654505.1 Polyodon spathula | reverse complement strand
GTTTAGCAGCACGTTCTGGCAGACACAAAGATGAGAATACCAATAAGACTTCAAACTACTCAGGTGCAATGTGTTCAGTATCTAGCAGGTGGCATCAGTGTATATATTGCTTGGATTATTATGGATTTGAATGTGTGTAGTAATAGGAGGGTGCGCTACAAATACAGTATAATGGGCTTTTCTCTAAAACAGCTGCCTATGTCTTCAGCATGATCAGATATATGATGCCATTGGGACATGTTGTTCTTATTTGAAGGTCGGTTCATAAAAATGGTGTCAAAGGAATGGAGCAATTTATTCAGTTTCATTTGATCTTCTGTTGAATGTTTTGCTCAATAAAGTCCCCCGTTCTGAACCCTGGGTTTCTCACCCACTCTCTTCTCTTCTCCTTGCCTCTTTTGATTTGCAGAAGCCCTCTGGCAAAAAGCCCCTGCTGAAGAAAGGGTCAGTGATAGGCAAATACTTCATGGAGGAGAAGCCAATCAAACGGTTAGACCGCAGTCTCATCCAATCTCTCATTGCACGGGGCGGGGCTTAGCTGACAGCCAATCACACTGCTTTGCACTGGTGGGGGTGTGATCTGGTGCTCTGAGAAGTTCTCCTATAGCATCCTGCAGGGGATGATTCTATAGGTTCTATAGAGAGCTGTCGCTGTAAGCATTGATAGGGTTAGGACGCCTGTATTTTGAAGAAAGTGCACATTTTCAGAGACAGGAAATAAACTTATTTGACTGGGATAAAACAGAAGATGAACCGAATCCCTCTTTTGCAGCTGGTTTTATTACTCTGAGAAACTTTGCCTTTCAAAAGCAGGATCTGATGTGTCTTCACAAGCTCCCACTAAAACCTGAAGAGTGACTCAAACTGCTGTACAGTGGGAGCCCTGAGTCACATCCTGATAGTGTGAGGGGCAACAACGATCTGGGAGTCCGACCTCGCGATCTTGTGGCTTCAACACTAGGGCTCTAGCAGATAATACATACTCATAGTTCTAGAAATGGCTGGTCGTTCCATTCCCCTCCCCATCTTTTATACCCTATGTAGCGCTATCCAGGCTGACAACAGGTATCTCACTACTACCACCATATACTAGGGTTTAGCCGCTGAAACCACGCACAGGGGACCGCAGGAGCACTCCAGCTGCAAGACCAGGGCTGGGCAAGGTGAGCTGGAAGAGATCCTTCCACAGCCACAGGGATTTATGGAGTCACAACGTCTGGCAAAAACAAAACAGAAAAAGAGAAAATTTGACAATTTTAGTCACGAGTGGAATTTCTCCCGAAGCACACAGCCCCGGTCGAACGAGTGACATGCTTAGTGTAATGTGTTCTGCATCTCCTCCTAGTGGCTGATGAGATGCCACGCCACTACGATCAGGTGAAGTCCAGGTGGCAAACACCTTCATCAGAGTGTGAGGACAGCTCTCTGGGCGGGCGAGTCTCCTGGTCTCTCTCTCTCTCCAAAGCGATTGGAGGTTTCTCTTCTGTGGCTTGGCTGTAGTTTGCTGTGATTGGCTGTGGTTTTGCGAAGGTTTAGACCCTCAGTCTGTCGTCTTTTCTCCAGTGAAACAGAAAGAAACTCGAGTCAAGTCCAGAGGTGTTTTGGCAAAGTGGTTTGTAGGCTCATTTTGTCAAAAAACGAAAACATTTGTCAACTTGACTTGTTTCTTAAAGTTTTTCCACTACACTTTGAAAGCCTGAGCAAGATTCACACACACAGATAAAGAATGTAAACAAACTCCTGATCTGTGCAGACAGCTGAGCCCTCCCAATCTGGCATCTCCAACCCCAGAGGAAGTGACATCAGAGCCCAACAGGAAGAACAGCAAGTATGTGACCAATCAGGGAGCTGAAGAAGCAGACGGGTGCGTAGAAGAGGCAGGGCAGAGACAGGAAGAGGAAGAAATCAAGCTGTTGGCAAGAGGGCTGCCTGTGGGCACTGAAACAGTGGTGAGTGTCTGCCTGTCTGTCTGTTCATCTATCTGTTTGTCTTCTCCTTTTACCTGCCTGCTTGTCTTGATCTTTTCCAGATTTCTGTTTTAAACCGTACTGAACTAACACTGCCCCCCCCTTCCAGGACTGCAGCTCCTCCTCCCTGCCCCCCGAGAGGGTCTTCAAGGTGGTCTTGGTCGGGAACTCTGGGGTGGGGAAGAGCTCCTTCATCTACCGATTCTGCCAGGGCTGCTTCCTGTCTGAGATCAGAGCCACTGTGGGTGAGTCTGAGAGACCGCTTTTCACCTGAAACTGGGACCAGTGTGTAAAACTCATTCCGTTCCCAGTATCAAACAGGCTGCAGCGTGGTCCCTGTGCTCCTCGAG
Organism: Polyodon spathula; assembly: GCF_017654505.1. NCBI lineage: Eukaryota > Metazoa > Chordata > Actinopteri > Acipenseriformes > Polyodontidae > Polyodon > Polyodon spathula. Next base: position 347,085 of record NC_054552.1, on the reverse strand, counting down.
ACCAGTGTGTAAAACTCATTCCGTTCCCAGTATCAAACAGGCTGCAGCGTGGTCCCTGTGCTTCTCGAGACCAGTGTGTAAAACTCATCCCATTCCCAGTATCAAACAGGCTGCAGCGTGGTCCCTGTGCTTCTCGAGACCAGTGTGTAAAACTCATCCCATTCCCAGTATCAAACAGGGGCTGCAGCGTGGTCCCTGTGCTCCTCGAGACCAGTGTGTAAAACTCATCCCATTCCCAGTATCAAACAGGCTGCAGCGCGGTCCCTGTGCTCCTCGAGACCAGTGTGTAAAACTCATTCCATTCCCAGTATCAAACAGGGGCTGCAGCGTGGTCCCTGTGCTCCTCGAGACCAGTGTGTAAAACTCATTCCGTTCCCAGTATCAAACAGGCTGCAGCGTGGTCCCTGTGCTCCTCGAGACCAGTGTGTAAAACTCATTCCGTTCCCAGTATCAAACAGGCTGCAGCGTGGTCCCTGTGCTTCTCGAGACCAGTGTGTAAAACTCATTCCATTCCCAGTATCAAACAGGCTGCAGCGTGGTCCCTGTGCTTCTCGAGACCAGTGTGTAAAACTCATTCCATTCCCAGTATCAAACAGGCTGCAGCGTGGTCCCTGTGCTCCTCGAGACCAGTGTGTAAAACTCATTCCGTTCCCAGTATCAAACAGGCTGCAGCGTGGTCCCTGTGCTCCTCGAGACCAGTGTGTAAAACTCATCCCATTCCCAGTATCAAACAGGCTGCAGCGTGGTCCCTGTGCTCCTCGAGACCAGTGTGTAAAACTCATCCCATTCCCAGTATCAAACAGGCTGCAGCGCGGTCCCTGTGCTCCTCGAGACCAGTGTGTAAAACTCATCCCATTCCCAGTATCAAACAGGCTGCAGCGCGGTCCCTGTGCTCCTCGAGACCAGTGTGTAAAACTCATTCCATTCCCAGTATCAAACAGGCTGCAGCGTGGTCCCTGTGCTCCTCGAGACCAGTGTGTAAAACTCATTCCATTCCCAGTATCAAACAGGCTGCAGCGTGGTCCCTGTGCTTCTCGAGACCAGTGTGTAAAACTCATTCCATTCCCAGTATCAAACAGGCTGCAGCGTGGTCCCTGTGCTCCTCGAGACCAGTGTGTAAAACTCATTCCATTCCCAGTATCAAACAGGCTGCAGCGTGGTCCCTGTGCTCCTCGAGACCAGTGTGTAAAACTCATCCCATTCCCAGTATCAAACAGGCTGCAGCGGGTCCCTGTGCTCCTCGAGACCAGTGTGTAAAACTCATCCCATTCCCAGTATCAAACAGGCTGCAGCGTGGTCCCTGTGCTCCTCGAGACCAGTGTGTAAAACTCATTCCATTCCCAGTATCAAACAGGCTGCAGCGACCAGTGTGGTCCCTGTGCTGCCTCGAGACCAGTGTGTAAAACTCATTCCGTTCCCAGTATCAAACAGGCTGCAGCGTGGTCCCTGTGCTTCTCGAGACCAGTGTGTAAAACTCATTCCGTTCCCAGTATCAAACAGGCTGCAGCGTGGTCCCTGTGCTTCTCGAGACCAGTGTGTAAAACTCATTCCATTCCCAGTATCAAACAGGCTGCAGCGTGGTCCCTGTGCTCCTCGAGACCAGTGTGTAAAACTCATTCCGTTCCCAGTATCAAACAGGCTGCAGCGTGGTCCCTGTGCTCCTCGAGACCAGTGTGTAAAACTCATTCCATTCCCAGTATCAAACAGGCTGCAGCGTGGTCCCTGTGCTCCTCGAGACCAGTGTGTAAAACTCATTCCATTCCCAGTATCAAACAGGCTGCAGCGTGGTCCCTGTGCTCCTCGAGACCAGTGTGTAAAACTCATCCCATTCCCAGTATCAAACAGGCTGCAGCGTGGTCCCTGTGCTCCTCGAGACCAGTGTGTAAAACTCATTCCGTTCCCAGTATCAAACAGGCTGCAGCGTGGTCCCTGTGCTCCTCGAGACCAGTGTGTAAAACTCATCCCATTCCCAGTATCAAACAGGCTGCAGCGTGGTCCCTGTGCTCCTCGAGACCAGTGTGTAAAACTCATTCCATTCCCAGTATCAAACAGGCTGCAGCGTGGTCCCTGTGCTCCTCGAGACCAGTGTGTAAAACTCATCCCATTCCCAGTATCAAACAGGCTGCAGCGTGGTCCCTGTGCTCCTCGAGACCAGTGTGTAAAACTCATCCCATTCCCAGTATCAAACAGGCTGCAGCGTGGTCCCTGTGCTCCTCGAGACCAGTGTGTAAAACTCATTCCGTTCCCAGTATCAAACAGGCTGCAGCGTGGTCCCTGTGCTCCTCGAGACCAGTGTGTAAAACTCATTCCGTTCCCAGTATCAAACAGGCTGCAGCGTGGTCCCTGTGCTCCTCGAGACCAGTGTGTAAAACTCATTCCATTCCCAGTATCAAACAGGCTGCAGCGTGGTCCCTGTGCTCCTCGAGACCAGTGTGTAAAACTCATTCCGTTCCCAGTATCAAACAGGCTGCAGCGTGGTCCCTGTGCTCCTCGAGACCAGTGTGTAAAACTCATCCCGTTCCCAGTATCAAACAGGCTGCAGCGTGGTCCCTGTGCTCCTCGAGACCAGTGTGTAAAACTCATCCCGTTCCCAGTATCAAACAGGCTGCAGCGTGGTCCCTGTGCTCCTCGAGACCAGTGTGTAAAACTCATTCCGTTCCCAGTATCAAACAGGCTGCAGCGTGGTCCCTGTGCTCCTCGAGACCAGTGTGTAAAACTCATCCCATTCCCAGTATCAAACAGGCTGCAGCGTGGTCCCTGTGCTCCTCGAGACCAGTGTGTAAAACTCATCCCATTCCCAGTATCAAACAGGCTGCAGCGTGGTCCCTGTGCTCCTCGAGACCAGTGTGTAAAACTCATTCCGTTCCCAGTATCAAACAGGCTGCAGCGTGGTCCCTGTGCTCCTCGAGACCAGTGTGTAAAACTCATCCCGTTCCCAGTATCAAACAGGCTGCAGCGTGGTCCCTGTGCTCCTCGAGACCAGTGTGTAAAACTCATCCCATTCCCAGTATCAAACAGGCTGCAGCGTGGTCCCTGTGCTCCTCGAGACCAGTGTGTAAAACTCATTCCGTTCCCAGTATCAAACAGGCTGCAGCGTGGTCCCTGTGCTCCTCGAGACCAGTGTGTAAAACTCATTCCATTCCCAGTATCAAACAGGCTGCAGCGTGGTCCCTGTGCTTCTCGAGACCAGTGTGTAAAACTCATTCCATTCCCAGTATCAAACAGGCTGCAGCGTGGTCCCTGTGCTCCTCGAGACCAGTGTGTAAAACTCATTCCGTTCCCAGTATCAAACAGGCTGCAGCGTGGTCCCTGTGCTTCTCGAGACCAGTGTGTAAAACTCATTCCATTCCCAGTATCAAACAGGCTGCAGCGTGGTCCCTGTGCTCCTCGAGACCAGTGTGTAAAACTCATTCCGTTCCCAGTATCAAACAGGCTGCAGCGTGGTCCCTGTGCTCCTCGAGACCAGTGTGTAAAACTCATCCCGTTCCCAGTATCAAACAGGCTGCAGCGTGGTCCCTGTGCTCCTCGAGACCAGTGTGTAAAACTCATCCCATTCCCAGTATCAAACAGGCTGCAGCGTGGTCCCTGTGCTCCTCGAGACCAGTGTGTAAAACTCATTCCGTTCCCAGTATCAAACAGGCTGCAGCGTGGTCCCTGTGCTCCTCGAGACCAGTGTGTAAAACTCATCCCATTCCCAGTATCAAACAGGCTGCAGCGTGGTCCCTGTGCTCCTCGAGACCAGTGTGTAAAACTCATTCCGTTCCCAGTATCAAACAGGCTGCAGCGTGGTCCCTGTGCTTCTCGAGACCAGTGTGTAAAACTCATCCCATTCCCAGTATCAGTCTACAACCCAGTATGGAACCCCACACTGCACCAAAGATCACCTGTTTAGCAATTTGCGTGACTATACAGTGACTAACAGTGATTGTACAGTGCAATAGGTTGAGTTTGACTTTTTTAATTTGTGTCTTCTGTCCTCAGGCATCGATTACCAGGTGAGGAGTCTGAGCGTGGACTCGACCCCCGTTGCCCTGCAGCTGTGGGACACTGCTGGCCAGGAGAGGTGAGGGCTCCACTGGGAGAGAAGAAAGGGGTTGCACTGAAAGAGACAAGTTACTAGTAATTTTACCATGTCTCCCTCTCTGTCTCTCTGCCTGTCTGTCTCCCTGTCTCTCTGCCTGCCTGCTTGTCTGTCTCTGTCTCTCTGCCTGCCTGTCTGTCGGCAGGTTTCGCAGCATCACGAAGCAGTATTTCCGGAAGGCTGATGGGATCCTGGTGATGTACGATGTGACCCAGGAGTCCTCCTTCACCGCCGTGAGGAACTGGATGATCAGCGTGCAGGTCAGAGCCTCAGAGCACAGCACTCAGGGTACAGTGTGGTTATAGAGGATACTGGATGATCAGAGTGCAGGTCAGAGCCTCAGAGCACAGCACTCAGGGTACAGTGTGGTTATAGAGGATACTGGATGATCAGAGTGCAGGTCAGAGCCTCAGAGCACAGCACTCAGGGTACAGTGTGGTTATAGAGGATACTGGATGATCAGAGTGCAGGTCAGAGCCTCAGAGCACAGCACTCAGGGTACAGTGTGGTTATAGAGGATACTGGATGATCAGAGTGCAGGTCAGAGCCTCAGAGCACAGCACTCAGGGTACAGTGTGGTTATAGAGGATACTGGATGATCAGAGTGCAGGTCAGAGCCTCAGAGCACAGCACTCAGGGTACAGTGTGGTTATAGAGGATACTGGATGATCAGAGTGCAGGTCAGAGCCTCAGAGCACAGCACTCAGGGTACAGTGTGGTTATAGAGGATACTGGATGATCAGAGTGCAGGTCAGAGCCTCAGAGCACAGCACTCAGGGTACAGTGTGGTTATAGAGGATACTGGATGATCAGAGCGCAGGTCAGAGCCTCAGAGCACAGCACTCAGGGTACAGTGTGGTTATAGAGGATACTGGATGATCAGAGCGCAGGTCAGAGCCTCAGAGCACAGCACTCAGGGTACAGTGTGGTTATAGAGGATACTGGATGATCAGAGTGCAGGTCAGAGCCTCAGAGCACAGCACTCAGGGTACAGTGTGGTTATAGAGGATACTGGATGATCAGAGTGCAGGTCAGAGCCTCAGAGCACAGCACTCAGGGTACAGTGTGGTTATAGAGGATACTGGATGATCAGCGTGCAGGTCAGAGCCTCAGAGCACAGCACTCAGGGTACAGTGTGGTTATAGAGTATACATTGGACTCAATGAAACAGCAAGCACTGCACTAACCTGTGTGTGTGTGTGTGTATGCTTGTGTGTGTGCGTGTGACAGGAGGGAGTGGAGGACAGCGCCGTGATCTTCCTGCTGGGGAACAAGACAGACATGGCCGGACCAGAAAGGAGGGAGGTCACTACTGAAGAGGGGCTGAGACTTGCAGAGGTAAGAGAGAAGAGGGGAGGTGAGGTGGAGGTCCTGTTCCCCTCCCTGTGTTACACAAACCCACCTTTATACCCCCCCCACTTCCGTATGCCTCCTTTTTTGTCCCCTATCTGTCCAGTGTTAGATTAGGTATCCCACCCTCCCACCAAATATTAGGGGAGAAGAGAAGGGGAGGAGAGAGTGAAAGGGGGGATGGAGAGGAAGGCAGGGGAGCAGTGTGGTGGACACAGTGAGACACAAGAATAAAGGGACATAGAGACACAGGGACATGGGCAGAGAATATGCTGAGGCTCTGTTTCTCTGTTCTTCCTGCAGGAGTACCAGGCTGTGTTCTACGAGTGCAGCGCCAAGGCAGAATACAACATCACACAGCCCATGATGCACATGGCCAGGTGTGGATCACAGGGTCTGGATCACACACTCACACCTGCCTGCCTGACAGTCAGTGTGTGTGTGAGTGTGTGTGTGTCTGTATGTATGAGTGTGTGTGTGTATCTGTGTGTATCAGTCTGTGGGTTGCAGGTTAAAATTTACAAGAAACTAAGTTGCACTGTGTGTGTGTTTTGCAGGTTACTGGCTGAGCAGGAGGATAAACAGTGTTACAGCGCCCTCTACCTGTCCAAGGATTATAACAAGAAGAAGGGCTGCTGTATAAAAAACTAATAGCAGGCCAGTCTGACCTCTGACCTGCTTACGACCCCTGGATCGCCAGCCTTCCAGAAGGACTTCATAAGTCAAAGTTAATAACTGTCTCAATTATTATATTCATCCTCATCAAATGATCTGGAGTCGGTCTATGCTGTAGTGAGTCAATTAATGTTTCTGACAAACTGAATCAGATGATACCCTCATAGCTGTGAACCTGATCAAATAATCTGATTTGTGCAAATGGGTTCAAATCACATCTTATCCAGAACTGCGATTACCCAAACCAAGCAAGTCCCATTCGTTCTGGAGGGAGACTCACTTCTGTAGCTTTCCAATCTCATAGTTAGAAGACTATCTCCTGCAGGAACTTTCCAATCTCAGAGTTAGCAGAGTCACTTCTGTAGGAACTTTCCAACCTCAGAGTTAGAAGACTCGCTCTCTCTGCAAATGTTTCCCTCTCTCGCTCACTTGCATGATGTGATGTTTGCTGCTCTAGTGTGGAGGCAGGCAGGTCTGTGGCTGCCTCATTTCATCCCAGCCCCTTGCCAGTAACTGTTCAATTGCTGTTGTGTTCTTGTAAAATGCTGGACGAGTTTACACGCTGGCTTCATGTTTACACACACTGTCTTCTTGTTTACACGCTGGCTTCATGTTTACACACACTGTCTTCTTGTTTACACGCTGGCTTCATGTTTACACACACTGTCTTCTTGTTTACACGCTGGCTTCATGTTTACACACACTGTCTTCTTGTTTACACGCTGGCTTCATGTTTACACACACTGTCTTCTTGTTTACACGCTGGCTTCATGTTTACACACACTGTCTTCTTGTTTACACGCTGGCTTCCTGTTTACACACACTGTCTTCTTGTTTACACGCTGGCTTCATGTTTACACACACTGTCTTCTTGTTTACACGCTGGCTTCCTGTTTACACACACTGTCTTCTTGTTTACACACACTGTCTTCATGTTTACACACACTGTCTTCTTGTTTACACACACTGTCTTCTTGTTTACACACACTGTCTTCTTGTTTACACACACTGTCTTCTTGTTTACACGCTGTCTTCTTGTTTACACACACTGTCTTCTTGTTTACACGCTGGCTTCATGTTTACACACACTGTCTTCCTGTTTACATGCTATATTTTAAATAATTACCCATCATTCAATCTTCTGGGACAGTGTCCTGTTTTCTTTCCCTTCTAAATTGACTCGAGAGAATCACATGTGATATTTGATCATTTTTAAATACATGTATATATTAAATTATTTTAACTACAGTATATGTACATATCAAATTATTTTTAATATTGGTGTAAACATCAAATGTTGTACCAATGAAGAAGTGAAAGATCACCTGTTTGGAGTCACATGAATAATACTGTGCGCTGTAAAACAGTCTCAGTGTCCAGCGCTGGCGTTAGCCTGCTTCTCATTTATTAACTGAACAACGAAAATAAAACACGAGTCCGCCGCCGTTCCCTTCCCCCGCCCCTAGCGGACTCACACTCGCTCTTCAGAGCCCACTGCGCCCTTGTTGAGAAACCAAGTTGCGCTCTGGGTGGGGAGGCGCACTTTCCACAGTTTGTGCAGCCGAAGGGAGTCAGCAGCAGCGCCGGCGTTGTGTGAAAGGTTTGTCCGACGGTAGAGGAAAAACAACCGTGTAATCTTCAGCGCCACACCCGATCGCCTTTCAGACAGGTAAGGGTGCCAATTATTTCACGACCCGAGCTGGTTTTGGTAGCAACGCTGTGGTTTAAACAGAGATTTCAGGTAGACTGGTGAGAGAGAGAGGTGGAGGGAGGCGTAAAACCAGCAGAGATTTGAGAAGGACACACCTGGCACGTTACAGGCAACTGGTTTTAAGATGAAGTTAGCTGGAAAACACAAACAGACGCCATCCAGCCACTGGACACTGTATAACCCGTCTGCTGCGCGTCGGGGTAATATTGGAGGGGTCCCGGATCACCGCGGAGAGCCGCGCAGTGCCGCGCAGTTACAGCAGTGCCAAGCGGGGCTAACGCACCTGGAGGAGCCGTCTCTCTCCAGACACTTCGCTTTACTAAACCCCGGAGGCCAGAATCAAACATCCACAGGTCCCTCATTTCATCGGAATTACCTTGTGTGTGCGTGTCTCTGTGAAACACCCTGGGGTGCCTTTTGTGAGTCTGGAACAGAATGTGATTTAAAAAAAATAAAAAAATAATATTTTAATGGACCTTTTCTAATTGTCGATGACTTGCCGACATGTAAAAATTTTGAACTTGTGTATATATATATATATATATATATATATATATATATATATATATATGTATGTATGTATGTGTGTGTGTGTGTATATATATATATATATATATATATATATATATATATATATATATATATATATATATATATATATACACACACACAAAACATACATTTATATATAATATATATATAGATATACATAATATGTGTGTGTGTGTGTATATATATATATATATATATATATATATATATATATATATATAGATATATATATATATATATACTATTTTGTGTTTTGAATATATATAAAAATAAAATGTGTGTGTTAAAGTATCACGCAGATATGATCGTAACATTTCTGCTAACTCTTTTGTCTGGTTCTTCCGGTGTGCCCCTCTCTTTGAACAGTCCGAGCGAGGGGAGAGGGTTTGGCCCGTCTGTCGCAGCGCTCAGAGCAGCTGATTCGTGTCAGGACTTTGTGAAGTCAGCGCTTCCAGGATCCCAGTGATTCTGCTTCAGCATCCTGGGTTCATTTCCAACCCAAACAGAACCCAATCCCCCAGCACGCGTTTCAGTTTCCGAGCGACCCGCGTGGTGGTCCCCTGGAGGAGTGCTGTGTTACCACTTTAAAAACGAGACGCACTGTTTGGGTTTCCTGTCCTGCATTGTTTCGTTGAGACGCGATTCAGGGAGGGGAATAAGACCGCTGTTGCATTGCAAGAGTATCGGTTGCTTTAATGTGTGCTGTAGTCGTGTTTTTTATTTGTGGTGGTGTTTAAGTTGTAAGAGGCAGGAGTTTTGAAGGTATAAGGAGCAGCATTGTGCTCACCAGGGCTTGTGTGTGTGTGTGTGTGCGCTTTGTAGTGGAGCAAAACATAGATGAAATGCATCACGCTTGAAGATTGTATCTGTGGCAGACTGTCTGTCTGCAGGATTAGCATCAGCTCGCTGAGCTCTGAGTCAGGATTGAGGGTAGAGCAGGGTAGCACAGGCTGTGAGTGAAACTAAATGCCAATGCAATGTGAGCGTTTATAAGATCTGGCTGTGCAGTAAGAGTTTGTACCAGCTTGCTCGCTCGTGTGCCAGCGTTGAACAGCTGTGTTGTTGCCCCAGGTTCTAGCGTTTGTGGATTATCCTTCCTCCTGAACCCAAGTTTCAAAAGTTTAATTTGTAAGAAACTTCACAGGCGTGTTTTATGCTTTTGGCTCGGCTCTGAAACAAAGCGAATGAGTTTGAATATTTACAGAGGGGGGAGTTTGCCTTGTGTCCGATGCAGTCTCTGAAGTTGGGACCAGTTGATTTTATTGTATCCCTCTCGCTACAGAGCGTTATCATTCCTCTGCCCTTTCAGAATGAGTAGCTTGAAGACACTGAGAAAGACTTCCAGTCAAAACGTTTCTCATTGAATTCACACTGAAGACACTGAGAAAGACTTCCAGTTCCATTTCAATTGGAAATGCCTCACATTCTGGTGAAAGCAAGTACCTGGATCAGTCTGTAACTGAGGCTTCCTGGAGGAGAACAGCAGGTGTGAGGCAGGATGCACTGTGCCGTGATTCACAGGAGGCAGCGTGACTCTGTGTCTGTGTCGGGAGGAGGCAGGTAAACTGCAGCTTGTAGGCAGAGATCAGCATTAGTTACTTCATTCTCCGTCTCTCTGAGACTCCCTTAGTGCTGGGTTACAGTACAGTGTGTAGATCATAGCCCCGAGGGCTGGTGTTTCCAGGCTGGCGTCGCTCTGTAATGGGAGTGGCAGCAGGATTCAGTGGTGGTTTATAGAGGGTGGCGCCGCATTGAGTGCAAGCCTGCTCGTGTGGAGGTGCAGAGTAGACGGGGTCTACTCTGCACCTCCACACAGGGGTAGAGTGCGTGTGTGCGTGGCTGTCTCGGTGGGTGGGTGCGTCTCAGTGCTCACAGTGTAAAGTTGCATCGTGTTGCTGTGCAGCACACAGACCCTCGCTGATCTGCCAGGATGGGAGAGTACGATGAGAAGAAGGAGACGTGTGGAACGATCTGCCTCAAGTACCTGCTCTTCAGCTTCAACTTCTTCTTCTGGGTAAGCAGTGCCGTGACTGTCAGGAGCACTGGGTGCCTGTGTGTATGAAGACAGTTAGCCCAGGCGTTCCGAGGGTAATGTCTTGTGACTCTGTGTGTGCTGTGCCTCTCCCTCCTCCCAGCTGGCAGGGGGCGCTGTGATGGCGGTGGGGGTCTGGACCCTGGTTGAGAAGAGCGATTACATCAGCCTGCTGTCCTCCGGAATCTACGCTGCCAGCGCCTACATCCTGGTCATCGCCGGGGCCATCGTCATGGTGACTGGAATCCTGGGCTGCTGTGCCACCTTCAAGGAACAGAGGCAGCTTCTCAGAGTGGTGAGAGGAGAGGAGGGGAGGGGTTTGCGAAGGGAATAAAGAATAACTTTTCCTAGACAGTGAAGTGAGTGAGTGGGGCGTGGCAGAGGCTGCCCAGTTCCCATGGTAACAAGCCTCTCGCTCACTAACCCTGTCTGGATAGAACAGCTATTGCTTCCATCGCTGAGTAACACAGTGAGGAAGGAAGGAAAATATTTGTGCCCCTAGGCCAGCTTACAGAGTCACAACATTAGCACTGGCAGCGTGCCTCCCCCCACCCCGTGCTCCGTGCAGGGTTTTAAGAGCCCTCACATTGCACACAGAGAGACTGGTACCGCCTGGGCCAGACTGTGCAAACACAGCTGTTTAAAACACACACGCAGTGCTCCGTGTCTCCGCCCCGCGGTGCTCCGTGTCTCCGCTCAGCAGTGCTGTGTGTGGCTCTGTGTCTGTGCTCTGTGTCTCTGCCCAGCAGTGCTGTGTGTGACTCTGTGTCTGTGCTCTGTGTCTCTGCCCAGCAGTGCTGTGTGTGACTCTGTGTCTGTGCTCTGTGTCTCTGCCCAGCAGTGCTGTGTGTGACTCTGTGTCTGTGCTCTGTGTCTCTGCCCAGCAGTGCTGTGTGTGGCTCTGTGTCTGTGCTCTGTGTCTCTGCCCAGCAGTGCTGTGTGTGACTCTGTGTCTGTGCTCTGTGTCTCTGCCCAGCAGTGCTGTGTGTGGCTCTGTGTCTGTGCTCTGTGTCTCTGCCCAGCAGCGCTGTGTGTGGCTCTGTGTCTGTGCTCTGTGTCTCTGCCCAGCAGTGCTGTGTGTGGCTCTGTGTCTGTGCTCTGTGTCTCTGCCCAGCAGTGCTGTGTGTGGCTCTGTGTCTGTGCTCTGTGTCTCTGCCCAGCAGTGCTGTGTGTGGCTCTGTGTCTGTGCTCTGTGTCTCTGCCCAGCAGTGCTGTGTGTGACTCTGTGTCTGTGCTCTGTGTCTCTGCCCAGCAGTGCTGTGTGTGACTCTGTGTCTGTGCTCTGTGTCTCTGCCCAGCAGTGCTGTGTGTGACTCTGTGTCTGTGCTCTGTGTCTCTGCCCAGCAGTGCTGTGTGTGGCTCTGTGTCTGTGCTCTGTGTCTCTGCCCAGCAGTGCTGTGTGTGGCTCTGTGTCTGTGCTCTGTGTCTCTGCCCAGCAGTGCTGTGTGTGACTCTGTGTCTGTGCTCTGTGTCTCCGCCCAGCAGTGCTGTGTGTGACTCTGTGTCTGTGCTCTGTGTCTCTGCCCAGCAGTGCTGTGTGTGACTCTGTGTCTGTGCTCTGTGTCTCTGCCCAGCAGTGCTGTGTGTGACTCTGTGTCTGTGCTCTGTGTCTCTGCTTCGCAGTGCTGTGTGTGGCTCTGTGTCTGTGCTCTGTGTCTGCTTCGCAGTGCTGTGTGTGACTCTGTGTCTGTGCTCTGTGTCTCTGCCCAGCAGCGCTGTGTGTGGCTCTGTGTCTGTGCTCTGTGTCTCTGCCCAGCAGTGCTGTGTGTGGCTCTGCCCAGCTGTGCTCTGTGTCTCTGCCCAGCAGTGCTGTGTGTGGCTCTGTGTCTGTGCTCTGTGTCTCTGCCCAGCAGTGCTGTGTGTGACTCTGTGTCTGTGCTCTGTGTCTCTGCTCCGCTGTGCTGTGTGTGACTCTGTGTCTCTGCCCCGCAGTGCTGTGTGTGTGACTGTGTTTCTGCTCTTGTTCTAGTATTTTGTGCTGCTCCTGTGTATCTTCCTGCTGGAGGTTCTGGCCGGGATCCTGGCGTACATCTACTACCAGCAGGTGAGTCCCTCTCCCCCAGCACTGTACTGCACTGTACTGCAACGCACTGTAACCGGTTTCTTTCAGCAGTGTCTGCATGGCTCTGTTGTCATCATCAGAATACATCAGGGATCAAACAAAACCCTGGACCGACAGTACTTGAGGACCGGAGTGGCCAGTCTCTGCCCTTGCCAATGTACAGTCCCACCCCATGCGATCCCTGAAGGTCCTGTGCCATTCATTGTAAAGTGCCTAACCTTGGAGCCACCCAGTGGAGCAGAGTTGTGAAATTCCCTCAGGCAGCAACCTTGCGATTACCAGCTTGAGCTGCCAATAGCAGATGTTTAATTATTCATCCCTCAATTGAACAGTTTCTCACCAGCCCCGGCTCGCTGGACGCAAGAGGGATTGTGTGCCTTGGTTTTGCGATCTTGTTTCTCAGGAGCAGTGCCTTGGTTTTGCGATCTCTCAACACTGCAGTCACTCTGTCTATCCATCCTGCTGTAACCCTCCCTCCTTCTCCTCCTCTCTCAACACTGCAGTCACTCTGTCTATCCTGCTGTAACCCTCAACACTGCAGTCACTCTGTCTATCCATCCCTAACCCTCCCTCCTTCTCCTCCTCTCTCAACACTGCAGTCACTCTGTCTATCCTGCTGTAACCCTCCCTCCTCCTCCTCCTCTCTCAACACTGCAGTCACTCTGTCTATCCTGCTGTAACCCTCCCTCCTCCTCCTCCTCTCTCAACACTGCAGTCACTCTATCCTGCTGTAACCCTCCCTCCTTCTCCTCCTCTCTCAACACTGCAGTCACTCTGTCTATCCTGCTGTAACCCTCCCTCCTTCTCCTCCTCTCTCAACACTGCAGTCACTCTGTCTATCCTGCTGTAACCCTCCCTCCTTCTCCTCCTCTCTCAACACTGCAGTCACTCTGTCTATCCATCCTGCTGTAACCCTCCCTCCTTCCTCCTCCTCTCTCAACACTGCAGTCACTCTGTCTCCATCCTGCTGTAACCCTCCCTCCTTCTCCTCTCTCAACACTGCAGTCACTCTGTCTATCCTGCTGTAACCCTCCCTCCTTCTCCTCTCTCAACACTGCAGTCACTCTGTCCATCCTGCTGTAACCCTCCCTCCTCCTCCTCCTCTCTCAACACTGCAGTCACTCTGTCTATCCTGCTGTAACCCTCCCTCCTTCTCCTCCTCTCTCAACACTGCAGTCACTCTGTCCATCCTGCTGTAACCCTCCCTCCTCCTCCTCCTCTCTCAACACTGCAGTCACTCTATCCATCCTGCTGTAACCCTCCCTCCTCCTCACCTTCTGTCTTCATGCTGCCGTGTTCTCCAGTTTGCACCCAGGTCACTCGCTGTTCTAATGGGTGTGACGCTACGCTAATGTCATGATACAGTGTGGACCGTGATAGATGCATTGGTCCTGACACGGTACTTGCATGATTTATAATATGATCACGTGATTTAATTTAATGACAGACTCTCTGGTTAAAAGTAATAATGCTAGGAGATAGGGAAGGTATGTGTGCATGTGTAAACACGGGAACGGGCTGCAGGGATGGGAATCTGAGGCTGGCTTCAACCCTCTTCTCTTTGCAGCTGAACGATGAGCTGAAACAAAACCTGAGAGAGACCATGACCAGCAAATACAAAAGAGTGGGAGAGGAGAGAGTGACCGAGGCTGTGAACAAACTGCAGCAGGAGGTGAGGGGAGAGGGGAGAGAGTGACCGAGGGTCTCCACCTGACTCCCGACACTTGTTTGACGTCTGTCACACTTCTCCCTCCCCTCTCTCCTCGCCCCCTCCCTCTGAATGGCCCTACGTGAACAAACTGCAGCAGGTGAGAGGAGAGGGGAGAGCGTGACCGAGGCTGTGAACAAACTGCAGCAGGAGGTGAGAGGAGAGGGGAGAGAGTGAACGAGGCTGTGAACAAACTGCAGCAGGAGGTGAGAGGAGAGGGGAGAGAGTGAACGAGGCTGTGAACAAACTGCAGCAGGAGGTGAGAGGAGAGGGGAGAGGGTGAACGAGGCTGTGAACAAACTGCAGCAGGAGGTGAGAGGAGAGGGGAGAGGGTGAACGAGGCTGTGAACAAACTGCAGCAGGAGGTGAGAGGAGAGGGGAGAGAGTGAACGAGGCTGTGAACAAACTGCAGCAGGAGGTGAGAGGAGAGGGGAGAGAGTGAACGAGGCTGTGAACAAACTGCAGCAGGAGGTGAGAGGAGAGGGGAGAGAGTGAACGAGGCTGTGAACAAACTGCAGCAGGAGGTGAGAGGAGAGGGGAGAGGGTGAACGAGGCTGTGAACAAACTGCTGTAGGAGGGAGGGAACAGGAATGGGAGGAAGGTAGGATGGAAGTGGGAGAAGGAAAGAAAATAGTGGTTGTACTAGCCTTTATCACAAGACACTGAGAATCAGAACCTGGGCCACGTGTCTTACTGCATGTGGTGTGTGCTATTAATTATGTTTCTAAATCTCTCCTCCCCTTTCTCTCCAGTTCAAGTGCTGTGGCAGTAACAGCTCCCAGGACTGGAAGGATAGTGAGTGGGTTAGGACACCCGAGGCAGAGGGCCGCAATGTGCCGGACAGTTGCTGCAAAACCATTACCCCCCAGTGCGGCCTGCGAGACCACCCCTCCAACATCTACAAGGTGGAGGTGAGAGAGGGGCCCGGGGGTCCTTATCAACACCTCTGAGGCATCTCTGAGTCCCACCCCGTTAGACCTGGCCTGGCAGAGTGTGGAATTCGCACTGTCTGAGCAAGCATTCCAATCACTTCAACTACGAACAGGGTCTACTGTTTGTAAACCGTGCGCATACAGGAGGCTCTGCTTTTCATCTGGGTTTTGTGTTTAGATTCAGTGACTCGTGAGACGTTTCTAAGTGTCTGTTGGCTGCCTCTAATCCTTGCTGAGAGTGTATTGCTCTTTGCTGTGTCGTGTCCCAGGAGAGCTGCACTCAGCATGCTGGTGGCTGCCCTCAACCACACTTTGGTTTGAAGGAAGGTTTGAAGCCCGGATTGCCGTCTCTCCTCCTCTCCTCTCCTCCTGGCTTGTTGTAACTCATCCCCTCTTATTAATCACTGTCTGGCTGGCTGTGTGTTTGGTCTGGAGAGCGGCTTCATCTGAGCCCAGCTGCAGGGAACCTCTGTTATCTCATCTCTGCTGAATCTCTACATTTCACAAGATAGAGAAAATGCAGTAACTCTGTCAGCACTGCAGAGCTGTATAGAGGTCTATAGCAAAGAGAACTCCACTCTCCACACTGCAGAGCTGTATAGAGGTCTATAGCAAAGAGAACTCCACTCTCCACACTGCAGAGCTGTATAGAGGTCTATAGGAAAGATAACTCCACTCTCCACACTGCAGAGCTGTATAGAGGTCTATAGCAAAGAGATCTCCACTCTCCACACTGCAGAGCTGTATAGAGGTCTATAGGAAAGAGATCTCCACTCTCCATACTGCAGAGCTGTATAGAGGTCTATAGGAAAGAGATCTCCACTCTCCACACTGCAGAGCTGTATAGAGGTCTATAGGAAAGAGAGAACTCCCATTGCAGGGCAGT
Source organism: Polyodon spathula (assembly GCF_017654505.1). Taxonomy (NCBI): domain Eukaryota; kingdom Metazoa; phylum Chordata; class Actinopteri; order Acipenseriformes; family Polyodontidae; genus Polyodon; species Polyodon spathula. Next base: position 331,096 of record NC_054552.1, on the reverse strand, counting down.
TTGATCCATTCCTGATTTATACTGTGCGCTCAATAAGACACACAGAGCTTGTGACCTAGACACACTGTGGCTAATCAAGCTGGTAGTAAAACCTGGAATGGGTGAAGCAGCTGTGCAATAGGAGTCTTTGTGCCGTCCCTGCAGAGTCTAACCACGTTCCTCCCCCACTCCTCCTCTCTGCAGGGCGGCTGCATCACAAAGCTGGAGAATTTCATCCTGGAACACCTGCGGATAATCGGAGCGGTGGGCATCGGGATCGCCTGCGTGCAGGTGAGAGGAGAAAGTATGGGGAGAAGGGAAGCAGCTTGAGTTATCTGGACCAGCAGTGTCTGGAGGGTACAGTGGGTCTGGGTGTGGGAGGAAGGAAGGAATGGGGAGAATTGGGGAAATGAGGGGGGTAGTTTGGAGGGGAAGCACACTAGGATGGTGTGTGTTTATTTAGCGATCGTATTGCAGTGCTGTTCTCAAGCCAGTTCCTATGGTGTGTGTTTATATAGCGATCGTATTGCAGTGCTGTTCTCAAGCCAGTTCCTATGGTGTGTGTTTATATAGCGATCGTATTGCAGTGCTGTTCTCAAGCCAGTTCCTATGGTGTGTGTTTATATAGCGATCGTATTGCAGTGCTGTTCTCAAGCCAGTTCCTATGGTGTGTGTTTATATAGCGATCGTATTGCAGTGCTGTTCTCAAGCCAGTTCCTATGGTGTGTGTTTATATAGCGATCGTATTGCAGTGCTGTTCTCAAGCCAGTTCCTATGGTGTGTGTTTATATAGCGATCGTATTGCAGTGCTGTTCTCAAGCCAGTTCCTATGGTGTGTGTTTATATAGCGATCGTATTGCAGTGCTGTTCTCAAGCCAGTTCCTATGGTGTGTGTTTATATAGCGATCGTGTTGCAGTGCTGTTCTCAAGCCAGTTCGTATGGTGTGTGTTTATATAGCGATCGTGTTGCAGTGCTGTTCTCAAGCCAGTTCCTATGGTGTGTGTTTATATAGCGATCGTATTGCAGTGCTGTTCTCAAGCCAGTTCCTATGGTGTGTGTTTATATAGCGATCGTATTGCAGTGCTGTTCTCAAGCCAGTTCCTATGGTGTGTGTTTATATAGCGATCGTATTGCAGTGCTGTTCTCAAGCCAGTTCCTATGGTGTGTGTTTATATAGCGATCGTATTGCAGTGCTGTTCTCAAGCCAGTTCCTATGGTGTGTGTTTATATAGCGATCGTATTGCAGTGCTGTTCTCAAGCCAGTTCCTATGGTGTGTGTTTATATAGCGATCGTATTGCAGTGCTGTTCTCAAGCCAGTTCCTATGGTGTGTGTTTATATAGCGATCGTATTGCAGTGCTGTTCTCAAGCCAGTTCCTATGGTGTGTGTTTATATAGCGATCGTATTGCAGTGCTGTTCTCAAGCCAGTTCCTATGGTGTGTGTTTATATAGCGATCGTATTGCAGTGCTGTTCTCAAGCCAGTTCCTATGGTGTGTGTTTATATAGCGATCGTATTGCAGTGCTGTTCTCAAGCCAGTTCCTATGGTGTGTGTTTATATAGCGATCGTATTGCAGTGCTGTTCTCAAGCCAGTTCCTATGGTGTGTGTTTATATAGCGATCGTATTGCAGTGCTGTTCTCAAGCCAGTTCCTATGGTGTGTGTTTATATAGCGATCGTATTGCAGTGCTGTTCTCAAGCCAGTTCCTATGGTGTGTGTTTATATAGCGATCGTATTGCAGTGCTGTTCTCAAGCCAGTTCCTATGGTGTGTGTTTATATAGCGATCGTATTGCAGTGCTGTTCTCAAGCCAGTTCCTATGGTGTGTGTTTATATAGCGATCGTATTGCAGTGCTGTTCTCAAGCCAGTTCCTATGGTGTGTGTTTATATAGCGATCGTATTGCAGTGCTGTTCTCAAGCCAGTTCCTATGGTGTGTGTTTATATAGCGATCGTATTGCAGTGCTGTTCTCAAGCCAGTTCCTATGGTGTGTGTTTATATAGCGATCGTATTGCAGTGCTGTTCTCAAGCCAGTTCCTATGGTGTGTGTTTATATAGCGATCGTATTGCAGTGCTGTTCTCAAGCCAGTTCCTATGGTGTGTGTTTATATAGCGATCGTATTGCAGTGCTGTTCTCAAGCCAGTTCCTATGGTGTGTGTTTATATAGCGATCGTATTGCAGTGCTGTTCTCAAGCCAGTTCCTATGGTGTGTGTTTATATAGCGATCGTATTGCAGTGCTGTTCTCAAGCCAGTTCCTATGGTGTGTGTTTATATAGCGATCGTATTGCAGTGCTGTTCTCAAGCCAGTTCCTATGGTGTGTGTTTATATAGCGATCGTATTGCAGTGCTGTTCTCAAGCCAGTTCCTATGGTGTGTGTTTATATAGCGATCGTATTGCAGTGCTGTTCTCAAGCCAGTTCCTATGGTGTGTGTTTATATAGCGATCGTATTGCAGTGCTGTTCTCAAGCCAGTTCCTATGGTGTGTGTTTATATAGCGATCGTATTGCAGTGCTGTTCTCAAGCCAGTTCCTATGGTGTGTGTTTATATAGCGATCGTATTGCAGTGCTGTTCTCAAGCCAGTTCCTATGGTGTGTGTTTATATAGCGATCGTATTGCAGTGCTGTTCTCAAGCCAGTTCCTATGGTGTGTGTTTATATAGCGATCGTATTGCAGTGCTGTTCTCAAGCCAGTTCCTATGGTGTGTGTTTATATAGCGATCGTATTGCAGTGCTGTTCTCAAGCCAGTTCCTATGGTGTGTGTTTATATAGCGATCGTATTGCAGTGCTGTTCTCAAGCCAGTTCCTATGGTGTGTGTTTATATAGCGATCGTATTGCAGTGCTGTTCTCAAGCCAGTTCCTATGGTGTGTGTTTATATAGCGATCGTATTGCAGTGCTGTTCTCAAGCCAGTTCCTATGGTGTGTGTTTATATAGCGATCGTATTGCAGTGCTGTTCTCAAGCCAGTTCCTATGGTGTGTGTTTATATAGCGATCGTATTGCAGTGCTGTTCTCAAGCCAGTTCCTATGGTGTGTGTTTATATAGCGATCGTATTGCAGTGCTGTTCTCAAGCCAGTTCCTATGGTGTGTGTTTATATAGCGATCGTATTGCAGTGCTGTTCTCAAGCCAGTTCCTATGGTGTGTGTTTATATAGCGATCGTATTGCAGTGCTGTTCTCAAGCCAGTTCCTATGGTGTGTGTTTATATAGCGATCGTATTGCAGTGCTGTTCTCAAGCCAGTTCCTATGGTGTGTGTTTATATAGCGATCGTATTGCAGTGCTGTTCTCAAGCCAGTTCCTATGGTGTGTGTTTATATAGCGATCGTATTGCAGTGCTGTTCTCAAGCCAGTTCCTATGGTGTGTGTTTATATAGCGATCGTATTGCAGTGCTGTTCTCAAGCCAGTTCCTATGGTGTGTGTTTATATTGCGATCGTATTGCAGTGCTGTTCTCAGGCCAGTTCCTATGGTGTGTGTTTATATAGCGATCGTATTGCAGTGCTGTTCTCAGGCCAGTTCCTATGGTGTGTGTTTATATAGCGATCGTATTGCAGTGCTGTTCTCAAGCCAGTTCCTATGGTGTGTGTTTATATAGCGATCGTATTGCAGTGCTGTTCTCAAGCCAGTTCCTATGGTGTGTGTTTATATAGCGATCGTATTGCAGTGCTGTTCTCAAGCCAGTTCCTATGGTGTGTGTTTATATAGCGATCGTATTGCAGTGCTGTTCTCAAGCCAGTTCCTATGGTGTGTGTTTATATAGCGATCGTATTGCAGTGCTGTTCTCAAGCCAGTTCCTATGGTGTGTGTTTATATAGCGATCGTATTGCAGTGCTGTTCTCAAGCCAGTTCCTAGTGGTGTGTGTTTATACAGCTCTCTGACTGCTCCCTCTCTCTCTCTCTCTCCCCTCCCCCCCCCCCATAGATCATTGGGATGGTCTTCACATGCTGTTTCTACAGGAGCCTCAAGTCCGAGCCCTACTAACTGGGGGGGGTGATGTTGAATCTTCCTCCCCTCTCCCCTTTCTCGTTCACACCACTATCAGGCTCGAGTCATCAAACTGGGACCCCCAAGCTGACTGCCAAGACCCCATCCCTCCTGTCCCTGCAGAGTAAGCCCGGGTATTAGAGAGTGTCTGCTTTCATGATCCACTCTCCTGTCTTCCAGAGGGAAAGGCAGCTGGGTGCAATGAGAATAAAAACCAGCCTGGGGAACACAGCAAAGCCAAAAATGTAGAAACACCAGAGAATGATTTGCCAATTTTAACAATTACATGGTTTTTTTTTTTTTTTTTTTTTAACTGTTCTCAAGCCAGTTCCTATGGTGTGTGTTTATATAGCGATCGTATTGCAGTGCTGTATTCAGGCCAGTTATTATTATGTGTTTATTATTATTATTATTATTGCTGTTCACAGACCAGTTCCTATGGTGTGTGTTTAGAAAGAATTTCTTACTAAAAAAACCCTTTTGTTGTTCGACTGGAGATAATGACTGTTTTAAGGTTTGTATTGTGTAGCCTAGTTTGAAAACAACAAATAATTTAAAACACTGTGATCTATTTTTTTCTTGATTCAAATACTCCGCAGCACAACCCCATTGAAAATCCATGACAGTAAAAAGGAAGGGAGTCAGGGTTCATGCAGATTGCATTTTGAAGCTGCTCAGTACAGTGGTTGACCCTTTGTAACCCTGCAGACGGGTGTAAGAGACTGCTCCCTGTGTGTTCCACCTTCTAATGAGAAAGCAAGTGCTGGTGGAACAGACAGCCACGACCAGAGCGCTTTACAGCCTGTCCGCTTCCTTAGGTGTGACACCGCTGCAGAGTTTGCCTACGGATTGTATCAAATAAAGCAAGGGAAGAGGTTCAAAAATGATCAGATTTTATTTTTTTGCACAATATAACTGATCCTGAGTGGGAGTGAGTGGGTTTTTCAATGATAGTGCAGCGTGACCTACAGAAGCCTCACGGAGGGAGCACCGTGTCTTATTTACATGGGGAAAAACGTGATTCAGTGTCTTTATCGAAGGAAGAAAGCAATGTAAACGCAGGCAAGAGAAACGTTTGCGGCCGGCCTGTGGGTGTGTTCCAGGTGGTCACGCACACGCTGGTTTGCAGGGCCTGCGGCTCCTCACTTCTCCAGCGGTGCGTAGTTCAGCAGCTTCTCGATGAGGTCCACATGCGCCAGCAGCATCCAGGGCATCGCTGTGAGACAGCAGGGAAACGCCACGTTACTACAGGTAGTTAATACTGCCAGGGGTTCAAAACACCCCTCAGTGAAGTCTAGTATTAATACTGACATGATCAGGAGCCAGGAGTTTGAGCAGGCTTAGAAACTCACACTAGCCCTGCTGCTGCTGCACCCAGTCCTGGGGTTCAGAGCTCCCCTCAATGAAGTCTAGTATTATTAATATTGCAATGATCAGGAGCCAGGAGTTTGAGCAGGGTTAGAAACTCACACTAGCCCTGCTGCTGCTGCTGCTGCACCCAGTCCTGGGGTTCAGAGCTCCCCTCAATGAAGTCTAGTATTATTAATATTGCAATGATCAGGAGTTTGAGCAGGCTTAGAAACTCACACTAGCCCTGCTGCTGCTGCACCCAGTCCTGGGGTTCAGAGCTCCCCTCAATGAAGTCTAGTATTATTAATATTGAAATGATCAGGAGCCAGGAGTTTGAGCAGGGTTAGAAACTCACACTAGCCCTGCTGCTGCTGCTGCACCCAGTCCTGGGGTTCAGAGCTCCCCTCAATGAAGTCTAGTATTATTAATATTGCAATGAGCCAGGAGTTTGAGCAGGCTTAGAAACTCACACTAGCCCTGCTGCTGCTGCACCCAGTCCTGGGGTTCAGAGCTCCCAGCAATGAAGTCTATTATTATTAATATTGCAATGATCAGGAGTCAGGAGTTTGAGATTGGTTAGAAACTCACACTAGCCCTGGTGCTGCTTTGCTGCACCCAGTCCTGGGGTTCAGAGCTCCCCTCAATGAAGTCTAGTATTATTAATATTGCAATGATCAGGAGCCAGGAGTTTGAGCAGGGTTAGAAACTCACACTAGCCCTGCTGCTGCTGCACCCAGTCCTGGGGTTCAGAGCTCCCCTCAATGAAGTCTAGTATTATTAATATTGCAATGATCAGGAGGAGTTTGAGCAGGGTTAGAAACTCACACTAGCCCTGCTGCTGCTGCACCCAGTCCTGGGGTTCAGAGCTCCCCTCAATGAAGTCTAGTATTATTAATATTGCAATGATCAGGAGTTTGAGCAGGGTTAGAAACTCACACTAGCCCTGCTGCTGCTGCACCCAGTCCTGGGGTTCAGAGCTCCCCTCAATGAAGTATTCTATTATTATTAATATTGCAATGATCTGGATCAGGAGTTTGAGCAGGGTTAGAAACTCACACTAGCCGTAGCTGCTGCTGCTGCTGCACCCAGTCCTGGGGTTCAGAGCTCCCCTCAATGAAGTCTAGTATTATTAATATTGCAATGATCAGGAGCTGTTTGAGCAGGGTTAGAAACTCACACTAGCCCTGCTGCTGCTGCACCCAGTCCTGGGGTTCAGAGCTCCCCTCAATGAAGTCTAGTATTATTAATATTGCAATGATCAGGAGTTTGAGCAGGGTTAGAAACTCACACTAGCCCTGCTGCTGCTGCTGCTGCACCCAGTCCTGGGGTTCAGAGCTCCCCTCAATGAAGTCTAGTATTATTAATATTGCAATGATCAGGAGTTTGAGCAGGGTTAGAAACTCACACTAGCCCTGCTGCTGCTGCTGCTGCACCCAGTCCTGGGGTTCAGAGCTCCCCTCAATGAAGTCTAGTATTATTAATATTGCAATGATCAGGAGCCAGGAGTTTGAGCAGGGTTAGAAACTCACACTAGCCTTGCTGCTGCTGCTGCACCCAGTCCTGGGGTTCAGAGCTCCCCTCAATGAAGTCTAGTATTATTAATATTGAAATGATCAGGAGTCTGAGCAGGGTTATTAACTACAATGGGAGTGTTTATTTCCACCCCTGTAACTTTGTGTATGAATTATCCAAACGGATACCAGTACTGCAACTGTGTTCAAGTAAAAGAAAACCTTCGTGGGATTGAACGCGCGGGACGCGTCTCTTACCCCTCCGTGTACTCGGCTTGCAGCAGGCCCAGGTAAGCCTCCCACTTGTTTCCCACGATCTTCCCGCATGTGAAGCACCGCACCGGGATGATCATGTTTTTAGCAGCTCGGCTGAACTGAGGTTTCAGGACGACGACAAAAACAACAACAACAACAACAACCACCTTTCCTAAAACAAACACAATGAAGAGAAATCACCGCCCTCAAGTGAAGCGCCGTTTCCACGCAGCCCCTGCGAGTACTGACACCTCACCCCGGGACCGAGTGACACGTACGGGACAGGGCCAGCGTGCTGTAAACACCGTGAACACCAACCAACCAACAAACAAACAAACAAACAAACAAACAAACAAACACACACACACACGCACAGACCCGCCTTCCTCTCCGCACGCTGGCAACAGTGTAGGCGTAAGCAGACCTTCAATAACAGAGGGGGGGTTGCAGAACTGACTGTGTGTAGAGGGGGGGGGACTATAATAATACTTCTCTAACGCATTACACTGTAACACAACACATTTTAAAAGAGGTTCGCAGCGTTTTAAATTGTGTACTGCCTTCAGTATTAAAAACTAATTTACACAAGTAGTCACTTCCACCCCTCGGTTTTGGTAGTTGGTATTTCCTAGAGTACGGTGTCCTGGGCGTTCATGTTACGAGCCTCTCCAAAGTTGAACTGCGCGTTTCTCGAACAGTCTATGTGACGTGTATTATGTTTTATTGCATCGTATCTGTTGTTTGAAAGGTCCTGTGTGTGATAACCCAGTATTTCACACAAATGCAGCTGCTTTGGGAGTTCTTATTTTATCACACGAATGCATCAGCTCACAATTGAGTTTTCAAGCATTATCTTTAGTTAAGCAGCCGGTAACGCGCCTGCGCAGTACGGGCTGTAGTATTGTTTATGACCACTTAGCAGAATTCTGTATATAAAATAAATACATCCACTGTGGTGGAAAATGCTGGAAATAAAATACCACTCAAACTACCACTCAAACACGATTCAAACTACCACTCAAAACGCCACTCAAAATACCACTCAAACGCCACTCAAACTACCACTCAAACACCACTCGAAATGCTACTCAAATAGCACTCAAACACAACTCAAAATACCACTCAAATACCATTCAAACTACCACTCGAACACCACTCAAACGCCACTCAAAATACCACTCAAACGCCACTCAAAATACCACTCAAACACCACTCAAAATACTACTCAAATACCACTCAAACACCATTCAAAATACCACTCAAACTACCACTCAAATACCACTCAAAAACCTTACTCAAAACACCACTCAAAATACCACTCAAATACCACTCAAAAACCTTACTCAAACAACTCAAAAACACCACTCAAAATACCACTCAAATACCACTCAAAATGCTACTCAAATACCACTCAAAATACCACACAAAATACCACTCAAAATGCTACTCAAATACCACTCAAACACCACTCAAAATACCACTCAAATACCACTCAAAATACTACTCAAATACCACTCAAAATACCACTCAAAAACCTTACTCAAACACAACTCAAAATACCACTCAAAATACCACTCAAAATGCAAATCAAAATACCACACAAAATACCTCTCAAATACCACTCAAACACCATTCAAAATACCACTTAAAAACCTTACTCAAACACAACTCAAAATACCACTCAAAATACCATTCAAATACCACTCAAACACTCAAAATGCTACTCAAACACAACTCAAAATACCATTCAAATACCACTCAAAATACTACTCAAATACCACTCAAAAACCTTACTCAAACAACACTCAAAATACCACTCAAAATACCACACAAAATACCACTCAAATACCACTCAAAATACCACACAAAATACCACTCAAATACTGCTCAAACAAAATTCAAAATACCACTCAAAAACCCTACTCAAACACAACTCAAAATACCACACAAAATACCACTCAAAATACCACTCAAAATGCTACTCAAATACCACTCAAACACCACTCAAAATACCACTCAAAAACCTTACTCAAACACCATTCAAAATACCACTCAAAAACCTTACTCAAAATACCACTCAAAATACTACTCAAAAACCTTACTCAAACACAACTCAAAATACCACACAAAATACCACTCAAATACCACTCAAAATACCACTCCAACACCACTCAAAATACCACTCAAATACCACTCAAAAACCTTACTCAAACACCACTCAAAATACCACTCAAAAACCTTACTCAAACACCACTCAAAAATGCGCTTCCAAAGTGAGCTGAATTGGTAGTGTTGACAATCTCTATTAAATCTCTTTATTTCTCAAACATTGCCGTGGGAAAACCAGGAAAGCACGAGCCACTGGCTCTAGATGTTGTTTTGCATTTCACTGGGCACAGCTTTGCACAGCATTGCATTAAACAGGAAGCACGCAATGGTGTGCCCCCCTCCCCTTGGCGTGCCGTGAGGTGCCAGGCTATTTTTGGCTCCCCGGAATAGTTTTCTAACAGGAAATGGAGGGCGTGGACAGGAGGCAGGAGAAGAAAAGCCTTTGATAATACTGTGGACCCGAAACCTGCAATAACAGTGATGGAGAAGAGAGGGCACAGACAGTGGAGAGAGAAGGGGGAGGGGGGGGTGGTAAGATTTATAGAAAATAAAGCATACTACAACGGAAGCTGCTGGACCACCCTGTCAGACTGAACCGTGAATAACAGAAAAGCTGTGCAAAAGCAGGAAGGTTTTTGGGTCGTGTCTGCTTCTGCTGGACAGGAACCGGCCCACGCAGCCCCTGCTTGACTTGTGTCTCTTTCAGTTTTGCATTAGAATTGTGACTGAGCGTTTTTGAAGTTATGGAAGATTTATACAGAAGAAACTCTGTTTAGGTAAACGGGGATAGAATTGTCTTCTTCTGAAGAATGAGTGCCTTACATTGTTTACCAAAGTCTTTCAAATCTTAAAAAGGAGTTGACAAAGTTGACCATAACCAATGCAGAAACCAGGACCAGAGGACACTCAGTGTGGACATGAAGTGGAGACAGCCGGAGGACAGAGGGAAGGAGACTCTTCTTCATACACAGAGCAGTGATGGGATGGGATGGGTTACCTAGTCATGTTGCTGAAGGAGCCTCTTCTTCACACAGAGAGCTGTGATGGGATGGGATGGGTTACCTAGTCATGTTGCTGAAGGAGTCTCTTCTTCACACAGAGCAGTGAGGGATGGGATGGGTTACCTAGTCATGTTGCTGAAGGAGACTCTTCTTCACACAGAGAGTGGTGAGGGGATGGGATGGGTTACCTAGACTCTTCTTCACACATGTTACCTAGTCATGTTGCTGAAGGAGACACTTCTTCACACAGAGAGCAGAGATGATGGGATGGGTTACCTAGTCATGTTGCTGAAGGAGACTCTTCTTCACACAGAGAATGGTGAGGGGATTGGATGGGTTACCTAGCCAAGCTAAGGAGGCAGAATCACTGGGATTCCTTAAGATCCAACTTGACAAAGTTCTGAGATCAATCAGCTGCTCGGAACAGGTCGAGCTCCAATGGGCTGTTTGAGCAGCCTGGCTGTGTGGAGACTCGCTTGCTCTCTGAATACATTAGCATTTCCATTACCTGGACCCGAGTCCTAGTGGACTCCTCAAAGGAAAGCATGCCAACGTGAAAGAAATACAAGTAGTGCTGTCAAAAACCCTGTGGGGGGCCCCCTCGCTTCAACACACACCTTACAGCAGGGCTGACTGCAGAGACCTCACACAAACTTAGCAATGAGCTATTACCATTAACTCTGTCAGCACTGCAGAGCTGTATAGAGGTCTATAGCAAAGAGAACTCCACTCTCAACACTGCAGAGCTGTATAGAGGTCTATAGCAAAGAGAACTCCACTCTCAACACTGCAGAGCTGTATAGAGGTCTATAGCAAAGAGAACTCCACTCTCAACACTGCAGAGCTGTATAGAGGTCTATAGCAAAGAGATATCCACTCTCAACACTGCAGAGCTGTATAGAGGTCTATAGCAAAGAGAACTCCACTCTCAACACTGCAGAGCTGTATAGAGGTCTATAGCAAAGAGAACTCCACTCTCAACACTGCAGAGCTGTATAGAGGTCTATAGCAAAGAGAACTCCACTCTCAACACTGCAGAGCTGTATAGAGGTCTATAGGAAAGAGAACTCCACTCTCAACACTGCAGAGCTGTATAGAGGTCTGTCGGAAAGAGGGAAGGGGTTTGAATGTCTCTGACTGGGAACCAGTTTCAGAGTGATTTGGTTACCAGTTGCTCCAGATAGGACTGCATTCCTGCTCAGAGTGACAGCTCTGCTCCAGACACACATTACCATATAAAGCTGGGCTCTCCATCTCGGTACTAGAGGTGCAATTGCCCTGTGGAACGCTCTGCCTGATAGACCCTCCTGTTTATAGAAAGGGTTTCATAAAAACGCATTTGTGAGTGTCGTTGAGATGGCAGCTTATACACTGTTCCTTAACAAATCCTTTTGTGAAGACTTCTGAGCTGCTTCCAGTTCATTCATTTTCCAAGAGGATTCTTTTTTTCTTAAAGGAAACAGAGTACTGGGCTGAGCAGGATGTCGATGGCATTCTGAAGGAATCTCGGCTGAGTTCCAAGTGTTTCTGCGATACATCACTCAAAAGTGGAGCATCGTTATTCAGATAAATAAGAGATTCTCTCTCGCCTGACAGTCACCACTTGTTGCAGTTCAACCCTATTTACAAAGGCTAGTCGTGACACCCACAGCCTGCTGCACTGTGCTGCAGCCACTAGGTGACAGCCTTGCACCATCCCTTCGCTTGGAGCTGCCGAGAGCATCGTCCTGTCAGCCAGAGCTGCCGTGTGTGATCTGTAGTACAACGCACTGCACTGAAAGACTCGCTCACATCCATCACACAGAACATTAAAGAGCTTCAAACACAGCTGGAAGCGGATGAGTTGAAACAATGCTTTGTCGTTGAGATCTCTCTGAGAAATTAGAGATGTAGTTGCTACTAATAGGGTTTATTTGGGACGTGACCTCTTCTTCTTCTTCTTCTTCTTCTTGAATGTATAAGTAGGGCTGCTTTTCCCAGTATTCCCAGTCCACTCTGGTCTGGGAGATGGAGTGTGGGGAGGGAGTGGCGTTGTCTGGTTTTGCACAGAAGTCCAGTCGACAGGCCCCACGATGACCTGACAGATTTCTGATTTTCAGTTTTCAGTGGGATTGTGTATATGAAGAGGTTTCGGGAGCACCCTCTTTAACGCATCTCTTTGAAAATCTCTGACCCAGACTAGCACCTCACTGTGTGATGTACGAAACTGTACAGAAATCATATCAGATCATCAGCCTCCAAAGAAATAAACTCTGTGCCGCGCCAAAGGAATCTTCCTGCCCCCTCTCTCCCTCCCTCTCCTTTTCTATCTGCAGGTAACTCTGCCTGCCCCCTCTCTCCTCCTCCCTCCCTCTCACTCTCTCTCTCTCTCTGCAGGTCACCCTGCCTAACCCTCCTCCCATCACTGAGGACTCTCCCCTAACCCTAACCCTCCTCCCATCACTGAGGACCCTCCCCTAACCCTCCTCCCATCACTGAGGACCCTCCCCTAACCCTCCTCCTATCAATGAGGACCCTCCCCTAACCCTAACCCTCCTCCCACCACTGAGGACCCTCCCCTAACCCTCATCCCATCACTGAGGACCCTTCCCTAACCCTAACCCTACCATCACTGAGGAGCCTCCCCTAACCCTAACCCTCCTCCCATCACTGAGGACTCTCCCCTAACCCTAACCCTCCTCCCATCACTGAGGACCCTCCCCTAACCCTCCTCCTATCAATGAGGACCCTCCCCTAACCCTAACCCTCCTCCCACCACTGAGGAGCCTCCCCTAACCCTAACCCTCATCCCATCACTGAGGACCCTTCCCTAACCCTAACCCTCCCATCACTGAGGAGCCTCCCCTAACCCTAACCCTCCTCCCATCACTGAGGACCCTCCCCTAACCCTTACCCTCCTCCCATCACTGTGGAGCCTCCCCTAATCCTAACCCTCCTCCCATCACTAACGACCCTAACCCTAACCCTCCTCCCATCACTGAGGACCCTCCCCTAACCCTAACCCTCCTCCCATCACTGAGGACCCTCCCCTAACCCTAACCCTCCTCCCATCACTGAGGACCCTCCCCTAACCCTAACCCTCCTCCCATCACTGAGGACCCTCCCCTAACCCTCCTCCTATCACTGAGGACCCTCCCCTAACCCTCCTCCCATCACTGAGGACCCTCCCCTAACCCTCCTCCCATCACTGAGGACCCTCCCCTAACCCTAACCCTCCTCCCATCACTGAGGACCCTCCCCTAACCCTCCTCCCATCACTGAGGACCCTCCCCTAACCCTCCTCCCATCACTGAGGACCCTCCCCTAACCCTCCTCCCATCACTGAGGACCCTCCCCTAACCCTCCTCCCATCACTGAGGACCCTCCCCTAACCCTCCTCCCATCACTGAGGACCCTCCCCTAACCCTAACCCTCCTCCCATCACTGAGGACCCTCCCCTAACCCTAACCCTCCTCCCATCACTGAGGGCCCTCCCCTAACCCTCTTCCCATCACTGAGGACCGTCTCACACACAAGCTCAGTAAAGCACAGTCTCTTATGGAGTTACTTTGGCAGAACTATATAATGGCGCTGTTGGATTCTTTCTGCCCTGGTCACGTAGTGAGTCACCTGAAGGGCACAGCAAGGCAAGCTCTGTAAAACACCAGCCACTTAAATATATTGCATTTTCCAATGGACTAAATCCTTATGCAAGTTTACCACTGTAAATGTGCACAGTAATGTGCAGTTGTTCACCATGGTTACACTATGCATTTTGCATTTGTTTGCCCTGTTTATTTCAATATGCTTCACCAGACCTCTCTGTGCTTTACAATGCTTCCCTATGCTTTACCAGACCTCTCTGTGCTTTACAATGCTTCCCTATGCTTTACCAGACCTCTCTGTGCTTTACAATGCTTCCCTATGCTTTACCAGACCTCTCTGTGCTTTACAATGCTTCCCTATGCTTTACCAGACCTCTCTGTGCTTTACAATGCTTCCCTATGCTTTACCAGACCTCTCTGTGCTTTACAATGCTTCCCTATGCTTTACCAGACCTCTCTGTGCTTTACAATGCTTCCCTATGCTTTACCAGACCTCTCTGTGCTTTACAATGCTTCCCTATGCTTTACCAGACCTCTCTGTGCTTTACAATGCTTCCCTATGCTTTACCAGACCTCTCTGTGCTTTACAATGCTTCCCTATGCTTTACCAGACCTCTCTGTGCTTTACAATGCTTCCCTATGCTTTACCAGACCTCTCTGTGCTTTACAATGCTTCCCTATGCTTTACCAGACCTCTCTGTGCTTTACAATGCTTCCCTATGCTTTACCATACCTCTCTGTGCTTTACAATGCTTCCCTGTGCTTTACCAGACCTCTCTGTGCTTTACAATGCTTCCCTATGCTTTACCAGACCTCTCTGTGCTTTACAATGCTTCCCTATGCTTTACCAGACCTCTCTGTGCTTTACAATGCTTCCCTGTGCTTTACCAGACCTCTCTGTGCTTTACAATGCTTCCCTGTGCTTTACCAGACCTCTCTGTGCTTTACAATGCTTCCCTGTGCTTTACCAGACCTCTCTGTGCTTTACAATGCTTCCCTATGCTTTACCATACCTCTCTGTGCTTTACAATGCTTCCCTATGCTTTCCCATACCTCTCTGTGCTTTACAATGCTTCCCTGTGCTTCACCAGACCTCTCTGTTCTTTACAATGCTTCCCTGTGCTTTACCAGACCTCTCTGTGCTTTACAATGCTTCCCTATGCTTTACCAGACCTCTCTGTGCTTTACAATGCTTCCCTATGCTTTACCAGACCTCTCTGTGCTTTACAATGCTTCCCTATGCTTTACCAGACCTCTCTGTGCTTTACAATGCTTCCCTGTGCTTTACCAGACCTCTCTGTGCTTTACAATGCTTCCCTATGCTTTACCAGACCTCTCTGTGCTTTGCAATGCTTATCTATGCTATGCAATGCTTGGAAATGTATACTTCGCTGTGCTTTTACTGTAGGACACGTTTATAAGGGGGACCTCCTCTGCTGAGTATGTCTGTTCTGTTTAGAGGAAAAATGTGACCAGTTTCATGAATCCAGATTGTGTGAATCCCTGTTTTGCCTCAACAATAAATCTCATTATAATTTCTGGTACGCAGTCAGCCAGTCAGAGCCCTGAACAGAGCTGATGTGTCCCTGTGCCTCACTGATTCAGCAGTGACCTGAGCAGAGCTGATGTGTCCCTGTGCCTCATTGATTCAGCAGTGACCTCACCCCTGAGCAGAGCTGATGTGTCCCTGTGCCTCACTGATTCAGCAGTGACCTCACCCCTGAGCAGAGCTGATGTGTCCCTGTGCCTCACTGATTCAGCAGTGACCTCACCCCTGAGCAGAGCTGATGTGTCCCTGTGTCTCACTGATTCAGCAGTGACCTCACCCCTGAGCAGAGCTGATGTGTCCCTGTGCCTCACTGATTCAGCAGTGACCTCACCCCTGAGCAGAGCTGATGTGTCCCTGTGCCTCACTGATTCAGCAGTGACCTGAGCAGAGCTGATGAGTCCCTGTATCTCACTGATTCTGCAGTGACCCACCCCTGAGCAGAGCTGATGTGTCCCTGTGTCTCACTGATTCAGCAGTGACCTCACCCCTGAGCAGAGCTGATGTGTCCCTGTGTCTCACTGATTCAGCAGTGACCTCACCCCTGAGCAGAGCTGATGTGTCCCTGTATCTCACTGATTCTGCAGTGACCCACCCCTGAGCAGAGCTGATGTGTCCCTGTGTCTCACTGATTCAGCAGTGACCTCACCCCTGAGCAGAGCTGATGTGTCCCTGTGTCTCACTGATTCAGCAGTGACCTCACCCCTAAGCAGAGCTAATGTGTCCCTGTGCCTCACTGATTCAGCAGTGACCTCACCCCTGAGCAGAGCTGATGTGTCCCTGTGCCTCACTGAGTCAGCAGTGACCTCACCCCTGAGCAGAGCTGATGTGTCCCTGTGTCTCACTGATTCAGCAGTGACCTCACCCCTGAGCAGAGCTGATGTGTCCCTGTGTCTCACTGATTCAGCAGTGACCTCACCCCTGAGCAGAGCTGATGTGTCCCTGTGCCTCACTGATTCTGCAGTGACCCACCCCTGAGCAGTATCGGCACACCCCTAATATATCTATACACTATATCTCATGGGGGCTGATTTTCAAGCGAGAGTGGCCAGGCGACTCGTGACAGTCATGGCTAGCCACTCTGTCATGCAGCAACCTGTACAATATTATATATCTGTGTCTCTCTATATATTGTATATATAAACAGCACTCTCTCGATGTTTCACAGTCCGGTAATTGACTGTAAATGGTAACTCACTAGTCTTATCCTTTTATCTCTACAAAACCAGGTATCTGAGAGAGAGAGAGAGAGAGAGAGAGAGAGAGAGAGAGAGAGAGAGAGAGAGAGAGAGAGAGAGAGAGAGAGAGAGAGAACACTGTTGAACAGGAGATGAGCTAGCTCTTTTACTCCTGTCCCCCCTCCCTCCTCCCCAGGGTAATTCAGCATGCAGAAGCCACACCGCACAGTTCTGCAGATTCAAATCCATGTGTGAATACTAATTTATGTTGCTCTTGAAATGCGTGTGTGTCAGCGTTTCCTAGTACACACACACACACACATATACTAGTCTGATTACTATAGGATTCTAATCTTCACTTGGAGCAATACACCAAAATACTGTGTTTCAGTGTGTAAGTGTTTAACGCAGTGTGTTTCAGTGTGTGTTTAACGCAGTGTGTTTCAGTGTGTAAGTGTTTAATGCAGTGTGTTTAACGCAGTGTGTTTCAGTGTGTAAGTGTTTAACGCAGTGTGTTTCAGTGTGTAAGTGTTTAACGCAGTGTGTTTCAGTGTGTTTCAGTGTGTAAGTGTTTAACGCAGTGTGTTTCAGTGTGTTTCAGTGTGTAAGTGTTTAACGCAGTGTGTTTCAGTGTGTTTCAGTGTGTAAGTGTTTAACGCAGTGTGTTTCAGTGTGTAAGTGTTTAACGCAGTGTGTTTCAGTGTGTAAGTGTTTAACGCAGTGTGTTTCAGTGTGTAAGTGTTTAACGCAGTGTGTTTCAGTGTGTAAGTGTTTAACGCAGTGTGTTTCAGTGTGTAAGTGTTTAACGCTGTGTGTTTCAGTGTGTAAGTGTTTAACGCAGTGTGTTTCAGTGTGTAAGTGTTTAAGTGTTTGTTTCAGTGTGTTTCAGTGTGTAAGTGTTTAACGCAGTGTGTTTCAGTGTGTAAGTGTTTAACGCAGTGTGTTTCAGTGTGTTTCAGTGTGTAAGTGTTTAACGCAGTGTGTTTCAGTGTGTAAGTGT
This sequence comes from Polyodon spathula, assembly GCF_017654505.1. Taxonomy (NCBI): domain Eukaryota; kingdom Metazoa; phylum Chordata; class Actinopteri; order Acipenseriformes; family Polyodontidae; genus Polyodon; species Polyodon spathula. The sequence continues at coordinate 313,595 of NC_054552.1, read as the reverse complement.
TTAACGCAGTGTGTTTCAGTGTGTAAGTGTTTAACGCAGTGTGTTTCAGTGTGTTTCAGTGTGTAACGCAGTGTGTTTCAGTGTGTAAGTGTTTAACGCAGTGTGTTTCAGTGTGTAAGTGTTTAACGCAGTGTGTTTCAGTGTGTAAGTGTTTAACGCAGTGTGTTTCAGTGTGTAAGTGTTTAACGCAGTGTGTTTCAGTGTGTGTGTGTGTTAACGCAGTGTGTTTCAGTGTGTAAGTGTTTAACGCAGTGTGTTTCAGTGTGTAAGTGTTTAACGCAGTGTGTTTCAGTGTGTAAGTGTTTAACGCAGTGTGTTTCAGTGTGTAAGTGTTTAACGCAGTGTGTTTCAGTGTGTAAGTGTTTAACGCAGTGTGTTTCAGTGTGTAAGTGTTTAACGCAGTGTGTTTCAGTGTGTTTCAGTGTTTAACGTGTTTGTTTCAGTGTGTTTCAGTGTGTAAGTGTTTAACGCAGTGTGTTTCAGTGTGTCAGTGTTTAACGCAGTGTGTTTCAGTGTGTAAGTGTTTAACGCAGTGTGTTTCAGTGTGTAAGTGTTTAACGCAGTGTGTTTCAGTGTGTAAGTGTTTAACGCAGTGTGTTTCAGTGTGTAAGTGTTTAACGTGTGTGTTTCAGTGTGTTTCAGTGTGTAAGTGTTTAACGCAGTGTGTTTCAGTGTGTAAGTGTTTAACGCAGTGTGTTTCAGTGTGTAAGTGTTTAACGCAGTGTGTTTCAGTGTGTCAAGTGTTTAACGCAGTGTGTTTCAGTGTGTAAGTGTTTAACGCAGTGTGTTTCAGTGTGTTTCAGTGTATGTTTAACGCAGTGTGTTTCATTGTGTGTGTAACACAGGGCTTTTTTATAAACATAAGAACATAAGAAAGTTTACAAACGAGAGGAGGCCATTCGGCCCATCTTGCTCGTTTGGTTGTTAGTAGCTTATTGATCCCAAAATCTCATCAAGCAGCTTCTTGAAGGATCCCAGGGTGTCAGCTTCAACAACATTACTGGGGAGTTGATTCCAGACCCTCACAATTCTCTGTGTAAAAAAGTGTCTCCTATTTTCTGTTCTGAATGCCCCTTTTTCTAAACTCCATTTGTGACCCCTGGTCCTTGTTTCTTTTTTCAGGCTGAAAAAGTCCCTTGGGTCGACACTGTCAATACCTTTTAGAATTTTGAATGCTTGAATTAGGTCGCCACGTAGTCTTCTTTGTTCAAGACTGAATAGATTCAATTCTTTTAGCCTGTCTGCATATGACATGCCTTTTAAGCCCGGAATAATTCTGGTCGCTCTTCTTTGCACTCTTTCTAGAGCAGCAATATCTTTTTTATAGCGAGGTGACCAGAACTGCACACAATATTCAAGATGAGGTCTTACAAGTGCATTGTACAGTTTTAACATTACTTCCCTTGATTTAAATTCAACACTTTTCACAATGTATCCAAGCATCTTGTTGGCCTTTTTTATAGCTTCCCCACATTGTCTAGATGAAGACATTTCTGAGTCAACAAAAACTCCTAGGTCTTTTTCATAGATTCCTTCTCCAATTTCAATATCTCCCATATGATATTTATAATGTACATTTTTATTTCCTGCGTGCAGTACCTTACACTTTTCTCTATTAAATGTCATTTGCCATGTGTCTGCCCAGTTCTGAATCTTGTCTAGATCATTTTGAATGACCTTTGCTGCTGCAACAGTGTTTGCCACTCCTACTTTTGTGTCGTCTGCAAATTTAACAAGTTTGCTTACTATACCAGAATCTAAATCATTAATGTAGATTAGGAATAGCAGAGGACCTAATACTGATCCCTGTGGTACACCGCTGGTTACCACACTCCATTCTGAGGTTTTTCCTCTAATCAGTACTTTCTGTTTTCTACATGTTAACCACTCCCTAATCCATGTACATGTGTTTCCTTGAATCCCAACTGCGTTCAGTTTGAGAATTAATCTTTTGTGTGGGACTTTGTCAAAAGCTTTCTGGAAATCTAAATAAACCATGTCATATGCTTTGCAATTATCCATTATGGATGTTGCATCCTCAAAAAAATCAAGCAAGTTAGTTAGACACGATCTCCCTTTCCTAAAACCATGTTGACTGTCTCCCAGTACCCTGTTACCATATAGGTAATTTTCCATTTTGGATCTTATTATAGTTTCCATAAGTTTGCATATAATAGAAGTCAGGCTTACTGGTCTGTAGTTACCTGGTTCAGTTTTGTTTCCCTTTTTGTGGATCGGTATTATGTTTGCAATTTTCCAGTCTGTCGGTACCACCCCTGTGTCAAGAGACTGCTGCATGATCTTGGTTAGCGGTTTGTAAATTACTTCTTTCATTTCTTTGAGTACTACTGGGAGGATCTCATCCGGCCCAGGGGATTTGTTTATTTTAAGAGCTCCTAGTCCCTTTAACACTTCTGCCTCAGTTATGCTAAAGTTATTTAAAACTGGATAGGAACTGGATGACATGTGGGGCATGTTGTCAGTATCTTCCTTTGTAAAAACTTGTGAAAAGTAATCATTTAACATATTTGCTATTTTTTTTTCTTCCTCTATGATTTTGCCATTTGTATCTCTTAAACATTTAATCTCCTCTTTGAATGTTCTCTTGCTGTTGTAATATTGGAAAAACATTTTGGAATTGGTTTTAGCTCCCTTAGCAATGTTCATTTCTATTTCTCTCTTGGCCTTTCTAACTTCCTTTTTGACTTGCGTTTGCAGTTCTGTGTACTCTTTCTGCGTACTTTCTTTTTGGTCCTTTTTTAATGCTCTGTAAAGTGCCTTTTTTCGCTGAATTTTTTTTTTAATTGATCTATTAAACCATTTTGGCAATTTAGTTTTACATTTAGATTTGTCTACTTTAGGGATATAATTGTTTTGCGCCTCTAGTACTACATTTTTGAAGAACAACCATCCTTCTTCTGTGGGTGTTTTCTCTATTTTACTCCAATCTACTTCTGTTAGTCTCTGTTTCATACCTTCATAGTTTGCTTTTCTAAAATTGTAAACCTTAGCTTTAGTCTTTACTTTTGGGGATTTAAAAAACACTTCAAATGAGACCATGTTGTGGTCTGAGTTTGCCAGTGGTTCTCTGACCTCTGTTTTAGTTATTCTGTCTTCGTTATTTGAAAAGACTAAATCAAGGCATGCCTCCCCTCTAGTGGGTGCCTTGACAAATTGTGTTAGGAAGCAGTCATTTGTCATTTCCACCATTTCTATTTCATCCTTCGTGCTACCCACCGGGTTTTCCCATTTTATTTGGGGGTAGTTGAAATCCCCCATTAGTATGGCTTCTCCTTTGCTACACACATTTCTAATGTCATTGTATAACAGATTATTTTGCTCACCGTCTGAATCTGGCGGTCTATAGCATGCTCCTATTATTATGCCTTTTGAATTTTTGTCTGTTATTCTGACCCATATTGATTCGGCTTTATTTTCTTTGTCCAGGTTTAACACCTGGGCTTCAAGACTGTTTCTTATGTATAGCGCTACCCCTCCTCCTCTTCTGTCCTGCCTGTCTTTCCTATACAGTGTATACCCACAAATATTATATTCGTCCCCATCACTCTCAGATAACCACGTTTCTGTAACACCTATCACATCATAGTTACCTGTTAGTGCAGTAGCTTCAAGTTCTAGAATTTTGTTTCTGATACTTCTAGCATTTAGATAAATACATTTAATGGTTGTCTTACCTGAGTTGTTGTTCTTGTTTTGATGCGGTCTCCCTTCTGTTTTTTTGTTGATTTCTCCCCCCTTCCTTTCTAGTTTAAATGCTTCTGAACCTGCTCAAGGATCTTTTCTCCAAGTAGACTAGTTCCCTTGTTATTTAAATGCAGTCCATCCCGTCTATACAGATAGTCCTCGTTGTAGAAATGATCAAGATAGGTGAAGCCTTCCCGTGTGCACCACGTCTTCAGCCATGCGTTTTGATTAATTATTTCCAGCTGTCCATATGGTCCTTTGCAAGGTGCCGGTAGTATACCAGAAAATACCACAGTTTTGGTTTTCTCTTTTAATTTCCTTCCTAGCTCTCTGAATTTGTTTTGCAGGGATTTTGGTCTGTCTCTTCCAATGTTGTTTGTACCGATGTGGACGACTACTACCGGGTCGTCTCCTGTTGCTAACCCCCCAAGCTAGAACATCACACGGCTACCAGTCAGCCAGGCCCGCCAGCAACTACAGCAGAAACAAGCCTGAGGGAGCCTGAGGCAGGCTGGGGGTGTTTACCAGGGTTTCGCTGTCGCTTTCCATGCATAGCGACCTCATGCACGCTTTATCATGTGTCCACAAACATTTTCACAAAATCATGATTGAAGGGGTTAAACTTACACACGTATTCAGTATTGAGGCGCAACTTACACAACAGCGTGGCGTGCACACGCGTCTTCAAAACGCGGACTCACAAAACCAACTTCAGCTTGTTTTAAAATAACACGTGAAAGAAAATCACAAATCCACCAGCATCTCCTCCGTGCACCAAATCACATCCTGCGAGCGACGGGCTGGCTGTCGATATCAGACCCGCCCAGACACACGCGTGAACCCGCAAACATACAGGCTGTGAATCGGGTTCCACTGCAGCATGACAATGTCGAAGACCAAAAACAGCTTACACATGGATCCCTATGCAATAGCAAGTCTGATCCCCACACTCACAATATGAATATGATGTGTCGGTGTTGATTACAGCACACACACACTGACACACACAACACAAACACACACAAACACACACACTGACACACACACACAAACACACACACCACACACACACACACACACACACAAACACACACACACACAAACACACACACACACACACACACACACACAAACACACACACAAACACACACACACACACACACACACACACACACACACACACACACACACACACACACAAACACACACACACACACACACACACACACACACACACACACACACAAACACACACACAAACACACACACACACACACACACACACACACACAAACACACACAACACACACACAGACACACACACACACACACACACACACACACACACACACACACACACACACACACACACACACACACACACACACACACACACACACACACACACACAAACACACACACACACACACACACACACAAACACACACACACACACACACACACACACACACACACACACACACACACACACACACACACACACACACACACAAACACACACAAACACACACACACAAACACACAAACGGAATCACCTGTGTTCATTATATTAACTGCGGGTGGGCGACAGAAACCGCTTTGCGTGCAGTTTAATATACAGTCTCCCTAAAATAAATTTAAAAAGTTTATTTCAATTAATCTTACAAATTGTTTAAAATCGCTCTAAACTACCCGGCAGCCAGGAAATATTTTCGATTAGACAGCCCGAGACACTCTTCTTAAAGGGGAGGTGCACGCGTCTTTTTTTTTTTTTAATCAGCCGATATTAAGTTAAGAAAATAATAATAAAAAATACATTTAAAAAAAATCAATAAAAACTATTTTCTTTCTAGCCACCAGATGGCACCAGAGCGCTAGATACAAAGCGAGACGTCACCGGCGTTCGTGTTTAAAATTCCGACTTTCTTTCCAGTCCACCTTATATGGCATTGTTTTTGTGTGCTGCTATTATTATTATTATTATTATTATTATTATTATTATTATTATTCTTGTTGTTATTTCTGATCTTGCATACAGACATGTTGTCAATGTGCATGAGGACAATGCAATGCTTTCACTTAGTCTCTTATAATGATGATGATGATGATGTCTGGAGAGAGGTTTATAAACAAGGTCTGTAAAAATCTCTACAAGGCAGAGGTACTAGAGGCGCGTTTTCTCTGCCAGTAACAGCGTCTCTCCGAGATGCTGTCACGGCTGGACAGAGACAGTCAAGAGGAAGATAATGATACAGATCCTGATTCCGCACGAATCATCCTGTGATGAGTCTGAAGATGTGCCAGCACGGAATCTCATGAGATCGTATCACTCCTAGCAGAACGCGTGTTCCCTGAGCGAGGGCGCTAGAGCCCTGTGCTCAAGCTTCATTTGAAATCAACTCGTAGTGCTTCACCTGCAGCTTGCTTCTGATGACGTGTGCAGATAACATTCCTCAGTAAGATTACAGGGGTTACCTGAGCGGAGACAGACTCTGCAGAGCGGTGAGAGATGAATACACCTGTAACTAGATTAGGAGAACTACAACCGACACGCAGCCAGCAATTCAGTTCCAGCCACTCGTTAAAGGGGGTATTAATCTGCTTTCACTTGAAAGGTCATTTTTCTAAAACCCTTTCACTATATATATATATATATATATATATATATATATATATATATATATATATATATATATATATATATATATATATATATATATATATACCAGTATAACTGATATTTCCCTATAAAACCCTATTCTTAATTTTATGATTACAGGCGCGATCTGACCTACATGGAATGAACTTAAAAAAAAAAAAAAAAAAAAAAAAGCTTTTAAAAAATGATCTGACAGTTTCAAAGTGCTCTGAAAGTTCAAGTTGACAATGTTCAAACGATCACAGTGATTGCAAACAGCAAGCAGGGGAAATGCATGGGGCACTGAAACACCCCCTGTACCATGTGCTGCTCGAGATTCCACTAATACAGCAGGCTTACTGGCTGTGTGTGTGTGTGTGTGTGTGTGTGTGCGCTCAATGCGAGGGCAGGGTGTGTGTGTGTGTGTGTGTGCGCTCCATGCAAGGGGCGAGTGTGTTTGTGCTCCATGTGAGGGCAGGGTGTGTGTGTGTGTGTGTGTGTGTGTGTGCGCTCCATGCAAGGGCAGAGTGTGAGTGTGTGTGAGTGCGCTTCATGTGAGGGCAGGGTGTGTGTGTGTGTGTGCGCTCCATGCAAGGGGCGAGTGTGAGTGTGTGTGAGTGTGTTTGTGCTCCATGTGAGGGCAGGGTGTGTGTGTGTGTGTGTGCGCTCCATGCAAGGGCAGAGTGTGAGTGTGTGTGAGTGCGCTTCATGTGAGGGCAGAGTGTGTGTGTGTGTGTGCGATCCATGCAAGGGCAGAGTGTGAGTGTGTGTGCGCTCCATGTGAGGGCAGGGTGGCTTCACTCCTGTGAGAGAGCGTCTCTTTGCCTCTTGGTTTTTTTGGTTTTTTTTTATGTCATTTTCAAACAGAAAGCAGAATTGCCAAATCGGGGCAGAGAGCGCAGTGATTCCCAAATAAGGGTATATGTGTCAGGGGAGCGCAACTCATCTCAACCCTGCGATCTGAGCGGAATATCTGATTCAGTCTGAATTGCTTTCTAGTGCTTTTCACAGCCTGTATTACACTGCTCTATAGTAAAAGCACAGCAAAGTATAGCATAGATAAGCATTGCAAAGCACAGAGAGGTCTGGTAAAGCATAGATAAGCATTGCAAAGCACAGAGAGGTCTGGTAAAGCATAGGGAAGCATTGTAAAGCACAGAGAGGTCTGGTAAAGCATAGGGAAGCATTGTAAAGCACAGAGAGGTCTGGTAAAGCACAGGGAAGCATTGTAAAGCACTGAGAGGTCTGGTAAAGCACAGGGAAGCATTGTAAAGCACAGAGAGGTGTGGTAAAGCATAGGGAAGCATTGTAAAGCACAGAGAGGTCTGGTAAAGCATAGGGAAGCATTGTAAAGCACAGAGAGGTCTGGTAAAGCACAGGGAAGCATTGTAAAGCACAGAGAGGTCTGGTAAAGCATAGGAAAGCATTGTAAAGCACAGAGAGGTCTGGTAAAGCATAGGGAAGCATTGTAAAGCACAGAGAGGTCTGGTAAAGCATAGGGAAGCATTGTAAAGCACAGGGAGGTCTGGTAAAGCACAGGGAAGCATTGTAAAGCACAGAGAGGTCTGGTAAAGCACAGGGAAGCATTGTAAAGCACAGAGAGGTCTGGTAAAGCATAGGGAAGCATTGTAAAGCACAGAGAGGTCTGGTAAAGCATAGGGAAGCATTGTAAAGCACAGAGAGGTCTGGTAAAGCATAGGGAAGCATTGTAAAGCACAGAGAGGTCTGGTAAAGCATAGGGAAGCATTGTAAAGCACAGAGAGGTCTGGTAAAGCATAGGGAAGCATTGTAAAGCACAGAGAGGTCTGGTAAAGCATAGGGAAGCATTGTAAAGCACAGGGAGGTCTGGTAAAGCATAGGGAAGCATTGTAAAGCACAGGGAGGTCTGGTAAAGCATAGGGAAGCATTGTAAAGCACAGGGAGGTCTGGTAAAGCATAGGGAAGCATTGTAAAGCACAGAGAGGTCTGGTAAAGCATAGGGAAGCATTGTAAAGCACAGAGAGGTCTGGTAAAGCATAGGGAAGCATTGTAAAGCACAGGGAGGTCTGGTAAAGCATGGAGCTGCGCTAGACATCAAGGGATCTCATTTTGTAATAATTACATGAAGTAATTGAAATAACAGGAGTTGATCAGTTCAATTTCATTTCAGTGAATTTTATTTATACACAGTATCTCAAAGCACTCTACAGAAACAAGTCTGCCGAATCAGCAGACTTGTACAAAATTACAAAGAATAATAATAATAATAATAATAATAATAATAAAATAATAATAATAATAATAATAATAATAATAAACACCGGACAGAGGAAGCACTTTGAAAATATGAACATTGGGGTGAAATTCAGTTAACGAATGGAGGGAGAGGGGTCTGTGATGCTGGTGCTAGTGGTAATATACATCTATATATAGTCTAGATACAGCACTGATACAGTCGTGCCCAAATAAACCCACTGCAGCCGAGGCACGGGCACCACTCCTTTAAAGGGAGGCACCGCGACAATAAGAGGTGAGAAACTGGATTATAAAGCCTTGCTTAGATCTCCTGTAAAAGGAGGGACAGAGCGGGTACACAGAGCGGGTACACAGAGCGGGTACACAGGGTACACAGAGCGGGCACACAGAGCGGGTACACAGGGTACACAGAGCGGGCACACAGAGCAGGCACACAGAGTGGGCACACACAGACACAGAGCGGGTACACAGAGCAGGTACACAGGGTACACAGAGCGGGTACACAGAGCAGGCACACAGAGCGGGTACACAGAGCGGGTACACAGAGCGGGTACACAGAGGGTACACAGAGCGGGCACACAGAGCGGGTACACAGGGCACACAGACAGGGCGGG
>NC_054552.1:266902-296902 GCF_017654505.1 Polyodon spathula | reverse complement strand
GGCTGGCAGAGGGAACAGTGAGGGACAGGCTGGCAGAGGGAACAGTGAGGGGCAGGCTGGCAGAGGGAACAGTGAGGGAGGGGCTGGCAGAGGGAACAGTGAGGGGCAGGCTGGCAGAGGGAACAGTGAGGGAGGGGCTGGCAGAGGGAACAGTGAGGGGCAGGCTGGCAGAGGGAACAGTGAGGGAGGGGCTGGCAGAGGGAACAGTGAGGGAGGGGCTGGCAGAGGGAACAGTGAGGGGCAGGCTGGCAGAGGGAACAGTGAGGGGCAGGCTGGCAGAGGGAACAGTGAGGGAGGGGCTGGCAGAGGGAACAGTGAGGGGCAGGCTGGCAGAGGGAACAGTGAGGGAGGGGCTGGCAGAGGGATGAGTGTAGAAAGATTGTAATCTAGGTTTAACAGGGAAATGGGTCTTCCTCATTGATATCATTTATAAGAGCTCAATGCTGGCTAGTGCTCTCTCTGAAATTATTTCTTCCCCTGTACCGCCTCTCCTCCTCTCTCTCGCTCCCTCGCTCGCAGTGTTCCTGCGTAACCTTCTCCAGCTCATGCAGCCTCCTCTCCAGCAGGGGGGTCTCTCTCTCGGGGGCTGGCTTGCCCGGTCCGCCGCTCTGCTTGCGGCTCAGAGGGGGGTGGGGCTGGGGGTCCTGGGCTCCTGTCCGGCTGGGGAGACGAGACACTGTGTGAGGGACACACCACCAGAACCAATCAGCTGCTTCTCTCTACTGAATGGCATGCTTTCAGACAGGTAACGTGCACGTGCATGCAGGTAACCCAAGAACGAGGCATTAAAACTGAGCACTTCCTTTAACCAAATAGCACTCGAGGCTTGAAAATGAAAACGCATGCCTGCTGAAGCAAAGGCTTCTTGTAAATCTGCACATCTGAGACGTGTGTGGATAATGGAAGTGAAAGTTTGCTCAACGCCAGCCCAGACTCACCTCTTCTGCCGTGTGAGCGCCACTCGGGGCGTGTCCTGCAACGAGAGTGGAGAGCAGCGTTACCCCAACCATCCTGTGACAGGATGCCTTTCACAGCCTTGCCCTGCCCAGTCATAATGCCGCTAGTGCAAACAATAGGTACAAGGGTGTATTTAAAGGTCTTGTTTAGCCCGCCTTTGAAATTGGGGGAAATGGTCAAGCTGCTGGTTCTAGCAATGGGTAAGGAGATGGATTTCAGAGAGTCTGGGGTGGAGAGCAGTGTAATATTATCAGAGTTAGTGCTGGAGCAGAGAGTCTGGGGTGGAGAGCAGTCTAATACTATCAGAGTTAGTGCAGGAGCAGAGAGTCTGGGGTGGAGAGCAGTCTAATATTATCAGAGTTAATGCTGGAGCAGAGAGTCTGGGGTGGAGAGCAGTCTAATATTATCAGAGTTAGTGCTGGAGCAGTGAGTCTGGGGTGGAGAGCAGTCTAATATTATCAGAGTTAGTGCTGGAGCAGAGAGTCTGGGGTGGAGAGCAGTGTAATATTATCAGAGTTAGTGCTGGAGCAGAGAGTCTGGGGTGGAGAGCAGTCTAATATTATCAGAGTTAGTGCTGGAGCAGAGAGTCTGGGGTGGAGAGCAGTGTAATATTATCAGAGTTAGTGCTGGAGCAGAGAGTCTGGGGTGGAGAGCAGTCTAATATTATCAGAGTTAGTGCTGGAGCAGTGAGTCTGGGGTGGAGAGCAGTGTAATATTATCAGAGTTAGTGCTGGAGCAGTGAGTCTGGGGTGGAGAGCAGTCTAATATTATCAGAGTTAGTGCTGGAGCAGAGAGTCTGGGGTGGAGAGCAGTGTAATATTATCAGAGTTAGTGCTGGAGCAGAGAGTCTGGGGTGGAGAGCAGTGTAATATTATCAGAGTTAGTGCTGGAGCAGAGAGTCTGGGGTGGAGAGCAGTCTAATATTATCAGAGTTAGTGCTGGAGCAGTGAGTCTGGGGTGGAGAGCAGTCTAATATTATCAGAGTTAGTGCTGGAGCAGTGAGTCTGGGGTGGAGAGCAGTCTAATATTATCAGAGTTAGTGCTGGAGCAGTGAGTCTGGGGTGGAGAGCAGTCTAATACTATCAGAGTTAGTGCTGGAGCAGAGAGTCTGGGGTGGAGAGCAGTGTAATATTATCAGAGTTAGTGCTGGAGCAGAGAGTCTGGGGTGGAGAGCAGTCTAATATTATCAGAGTTAGTGCTGGAGCAGAGAGTCTGGGGTGGAGAGCAGTCTAATATTATCAGAGTTAGTGCTGGAGCAGTGAGTCTGGGGTGGAGAGCAGTCTAATATTATCAGAGTTAGTGCAGGAGCAGAGAGTCTGGGGTGGAGAGCAGTCTAATATTATCAGAGTTAGTGCTGGAGCAGAGAGTCTGGGGTGGAGAGCAGTCTAATACTATCAGAGTTAGTGCAGGAGCAGAGAGTCTGGGGTGGAGAGCAGTGTAATATTATCAGAGTTAGTGCAGGAGCAGAGAGTCTGGGGTGGAGAGCAGTCTAATATTATCAGAGTTAGTGCTGGAGCAGTGAGTCTGGGGTGGAGAGCAGTCTAATATTATCAGAGTTAGTGCTGGAGCAGAGAGTCTGGGGTGGAGAGCAGTGTAATATTATCAGAGTTAGTGCTGGAGCAGTGAGTCTGGGGTGGAGAGCAGTCTAATATTATCAGAGTTAGTGCTGGAGCAGAGAGTCTGGGGTGGAGAGCAGTCTAATATTATCAGAGTTAGTGCTGGAGCAGAGAGTCTGGGGTGGAGAGCAGTCTAATACTATCAGAGTTAGTGCAGGAGCAGAGAGTCTGGGGTGGAGAGCAGTCTAATATTATCAGAGTTAGTGCTGGAGCAGTGAGTCTGGGGTGGAGAGCAGTCTAATACTATCAGAGTTAATGCTGGAGCAGAGAGTCTGGGGTGGAGAGCAGTGTAATATTATCAGAGTTAGTGCAGGAGCAGTGAGTCTGGGGTGGAGAGCAGTCTAATACTATCAGAGTTAGTGCTGGAGCAGAGAGTCTGGGGTGGAGAGCAGTCTAATATTATCAGAGTTAGTGCTGGAGCAGAGAGTCTGGGGTGGAGAGCAGTCTAATATTATCAGAGTTAGTGCTGGAGCAGAGAGTCTGGGGTGGAGAGCAGTCTAATATTATCAGAGTTAGTGCTGGAGCAGAGAGTCTGGGGTGGAGAGCAGTCTAATACTATCAGAGTTAGTGCTGGAGCAGAGAGTCTAATATTCTATAAGGTCACAGACAGTGTTTGGGGCAGAGAGTCTGGTTGACCCTATATTCTATAACATCAGATTCATTACTAGAGCACAGTCTAAGCAGCAGTGCAGTGGTCACAGTCACTCACCACAGGGTTCGATTTTGGGGGGTCAGGGTGACCCTGCTTCTCGCTGGCTGTTCCCCCCTCTCCTTCATCTGGGCTCTGAGAAAGAGAGAAAAGAGAGACCGTGAGCTGGAAGAGAACAGAAAGTAACATGGGAGGGTGGAAGGGAGCCGCCGAGCAGCCCAGTGCACCCCGCTTGCCAGCAGCCTGATCCTGCTGGTTTGGCTGCCTCGCTGACAGGCAGGCATGTTGGCAGTAAAGTGCATCTCCCTGCATGAGGGCAGCTTCGCTGAGTCACGCAATGTTTTCATGTCAGATAAAGAGCCTGTACAGCGCAATTCGTTCAGAAAAAAATACAAATAAAATACTGTAACATTTTGCAATCAGTAACAACAAATCAAAGAAATACTAGTTCTACCATAAGCCCCCTAGCCCCTATATTGCCCCCCTGGCCCCCTGTATTGGCCCCTGGCTCCCTGTATTGCCCCCCTGGCCCCCTGTATTGCCCCCTGGCTCCCTGTATTTCCTCCTGGCTCCCTGTATTGCCCCCTGGCTCCCTGTATTGGCCCCTGGCCCCCTGTATTGCCCCCTGGCTCCCTGTATTGCCCCCTGGCCCCCTGTATTGCCCCCTCTCCTCAGTGCTACCTCAGTGCCCAGGGGCAGGTTCACCACCCCAGTGGATCTCCTCTTCTCCCTCAGCTTCCTCTTCTCCACCTTTGTCTTGTTCTTGCGATGAGCGGAGGCCCCGCCCTTCTGTTCCTTCCCGCGAGGGGAGGGGCTAGCCGACTCCTCTCCCTCTTTATGAACCCGGTCCTCATTGGCCGGCTCCTCTCTCGTGGGGGGCGTGGCTGTGCCTGCTTTGGAAGTGATGCTGGGGGGAGGCTGGCATGTTTGTGTCGCTGGCCCGGCTGTTGGGTTCTTACTGGGGGCAGCTCCCGCGCTGTCTCCCCCTGCAGGCTGGCCGGGGCATGGCAGTCCTGTTCCATTCCTGCTGGATCGCAGTCTCAGGCGCTCTCGCTTCGCTCTCCACTCCTCCAGGGGGGAGCCGGACCACGATGGGACAGAACCAGGACCGGGACCTCCGCTCGACATCCTGGAGCAACACCGCAGAGGATATACTGGGGACAGTGAGAGAGAGAGAGAGAGAGAGAGGAGAGGAGAGTTTAGAAAGAGTTTCCACAGTACCTTAGCAGTTTTTCCCCTCCCCTTTTCAAATGGCTATGCTGTGTATTTAACATCGTTGCAGACAGACAGACAGACAGACAGGCAGGCAGGCTGTCAGACCGAGTGCATGGTTACCTCTCACTATGCTTCACTGTGCTACGCTTTTACTACGGGGAACTTTTAAAAGGGAAGGCACAGCAAGTAAAAGACAATTCCTTCGACTAACCTGCTGAGAGCTTTATCTTGTAAGATTTATAACAGCAAAAGCTGGTGTTAGCTCAGCCACATGCTTTAACCCACAAAGCTTGAACCCGTGCCTAACAGCTACAAGAGCCCCGCTGCGGCCCCCTGGCTCCCCACACCTGGGAGCAGAATTCCAGAGGTGCTGTCTAGCACATGTGCAGGGAGGGAGCGTCAGAAAAAAAGCAGCAGCTACAATCCTCTCTTTCACACTCTCCCCAGAAGGCAGGGATCCCTGAGATTCACTCTGAATGCTGCATGGATTCATTCCTATTGCTTCTGCATGGCCCCACCCCTCCTCTCAGGCTGTAAAGTGTGCTGCTCACCTGTCTGTCTGTCTATCTGTCTGTCTGTCCGTCTCCCAGTCGATGGATTCCAGTCTCCTCTGTCTGTGAGGGAGAGAGGGAGAGAGAGAGAGAGAGAGGGAGAGAGAGAGGGGGGGGGAGAGAGAGAGAGAGAGAGAGAGAGAGAGAGAGAAAGGGAGGGAGGGAGAGAGAGAAAGGGAGGGGGTGAGAGAGGAGATGGAGAGGAGGGAGGGAGAAAGAGAGGGAGAGAGTCACCCCTCCTCCCTCTGGGGAGGGAGGGAGAGAGAGAGAGAGGGGGAGGGGGAGAGAGAGAGGAGAGGGAGGGAGAGGGAGAGAGAGAGAGAGGGAGAGGGAGGGAGGGGGAGAGAGAGAGGGGAGGGAGAGGAGAGGGAGAGAGAGAGGGAGGGAGAGGGGAGAGAGGGAGGGAGGGAGGGAGCGAGGGAGAGAGAGAGAGGGGGGAGGGGGAGAGAGATTAACCAAGTCAAACACTTTGTGTAATGTCTTCCTCAGTGGAATGAAGGCTGCAGAGACGAGGGGGTGCATTAGAGCTCTGATAGGCTGGTCCCTACAGGCTCAGTTTGGTCAGATAGAGCTGCCAAATCACGCTCTTTAACTTTTTCAACATCAGATACAAGGTTTGAGACACACTGAGGCTTTCAGATGTAGGGAGGGAGGGAGGGCTTTACAATGCTTCCCTGTGCTTTACCAGACCTCTCTGTGCTTTACAGTGCTTCCCTATGCTTTACCAGACCTCTCTGTGCTTTACAATGCTTCCCTATGCTTTACCAGACCTCTCTGTGCTTTACAATGCTTCCCTATGCTTTACCAGACCTCTCTGTGCTTTACAATGCTTCCCTATGCTTTACCACACCTCTCTGTGCTTCCCTATGCTTCCCCATGCCTTCACTGTGCTGGATTACACTTTGCTATCATGGCATTTCCAATACAGGACACTGCACTTGCTTGGGGGGTAAACCATGTCCACTCCTTTGAAGATGTGAAATATTTTGATGTTCTTTGATCCAGGCCAGTCGATTTCCTGGTGAAGCGCAGACGCTTCCCGTGTGTCTGTCTCCGACCCCCAGGGAAGATCACTGCCAGGTTCTGGGAAGTCAAGGGCTGGAAAAGAGCAATCAGGAAACGATCTGGAGCGAGCGAGACTGTAAACTGGAAACTTTTTATCTTTGAAACCTGAAATAGTTCAACCAAGCCAATACTTTAAGTGCAGCACAGAAACCAGGGCACACAGCTGGAGTGGAGGCAGGGTTAGGACAAAGAGAAGGAGACACGCAGAGAGGGGATGGGATGGGTTACCTAGTCATGTTGCTGAAGGAGACTCTTCTTCACACAAAGAGTGGTGAGGGGATGGGATGGGTTACCTAGTCATGTTGTTGAAGGAGACTCTTCTTCACACAAAGAGTGGTGAGGGGATGGGATGGGTTACCTAGTCATGTTGTTGAAGGAGACACTTCTTCACACAGAGAGCAGAGATGATGGGATGGGTTACCTAGTCATGTTGCTGAAGGAGACTCTTCTTCACACAGAGAGCAGTGAGGGGATGGGTTACCTAGTCATGTTGTTGAAGGAGACTCTTCTTCACACAGAGAGTGGTGAGGGGATGGGATGGGTTACCTAGTTATGTTGTTGAAGGAGACTCTTCTTCACACAAAAAGTGGTGAGGGGATGGGATGGGTTACCTAGTCATGTTGTTGAAGGAGACACTTCTTCACACAGAGAGCAGCGATGATGGGATGGGTTACCTAGTCATGTTGCTGAAGGAGACTCTTCTTCACACAGAGATTGGTGAGGGGATGGGATGGCTTACCTAACCATGTTGTTCAGGCAGAATCACTGGGATCCTTGACAAAACGCTGAGATCAATCACCTGCTAAGAACCGGGTGAGCTCTGATTGTCCGAATGGTCTCCTCTTGTTTGATTTGTGTTTTAAAAACAAAAACAGAAAAGGGCCTGCAGTACCCGTTCCTCACCACTAGGTGTCAGCCACAGGCCGCTCAGTGCGGTGCCTGGCTGCAGTCCTGGATTCCCATGACTGGAGGCCTGGGAAAAAAATCAGAGTTTCACCACACTTCCCGGGTTTGCCCTTATAAGGTCAGCTCTGTCTCCTGTGTATGTGTGTCGGAGGATATTTAGGGCTCAGGCAAACTGAGCAGCCTTATTAGGTGCTCAGACCCAGTATTTACAATAAAGATACAGTGAGCCTGGCTGACACAGAGCAAATGAGAGAGAAACTGAACCCTCTAACTACTATTGCTGCTACTTTCCTTGTTAAAATATACAGAGCCAACTGAAACTTTTTATTGGTATTTTCAAGATTTTTAGTGGACTAGAGCAGAGGGAGGCTGTTCAGAGAGTATAAGAGCCTCTCTTTCTCTGCTCCATCACCAGCACAGAGCAGAGGGAGACTGTTCAGAGAGTGTAAGAGCTCACCAAATAACGATAACTATGATGGTTGTGTGCAGTTATGAAATGCTAACTCTGCACAGCTTCAGAAAATGCAAAATAAAATGTAAGTCTTGTAAATGTTGGTCTCAGATGTGTGTTTAGTTTACTGGTTGTGTATACTGGTTTCACTGGTTTGTTTTGTGGTGCTTCTAACTATACATATTCTGTTGCAGTATATTTCGGGGTACACATGTATTCAAAGTCCTCGTGAATGCTAGAAAGCGTCTTTTTTGTGTGTGTGTCCGAGCTCAGAGCTCCATTGGTGCCCCAGCTGTTTTTACTGTTCCACATCTGGCAGGCAGACAGCTGGAAAAGCATCAAGAGAGGAAAGAATTCCATACACCCATCTCCATTAATCATACACCCGAGAGAGAGCTATATATACACATCTGTGTGCGACTCCCACGCATTGCTGGAGACAGAAGTGAGGAGCCTGTATGTAACTCTCTCACAGGCAGGCAGGAGAGATTTAAATTCTGGGGTACAGTGAGTAGTGAGGTCCACGGTTGACATCTTTGATTTGCATTTGCCACATGGAGTGGGTACCCCCATAAACCCCCACAGCGCGCAGCTAATCCACAGCGAGGACCAGGCTGAATAACGCGGATGGGCCCTGGAGTTCGTTTATCCTCTTGAACAAGCACGGCCACACTGGCTCCTCTGGGTGGGGGAGCAATGCATTCCCTGTGTGTGTATATATATATATATATATATATATATATATATATATATATATATATATATATATATATTCACTGGACTCTATGAAGCTGAGGGACTTCATTCTATATAGAGGGGGTGCAATTCAATATGTTAACAAGGGAACATTATTCAGCAGCTTTCACTGGACTCTATGAAGCTGAGGGAGTTCATTCTATATAGAGGGGGTGCAATTCAATATGTTAACAAGGGAACATTATTCAGCAGCTTTCACTGGACTCTATGAAGCTGAGTGAGTTCATTCTATATAGAGGGGGTGCAATTCAATATGTTAACAAGGGAACATTATTCAGCAGCTTTCACTGGACTCTATGAAGCTGAGGGACTTCATTCTATATAGAGGGGGTGGAATTCAATATGTTAACAAGGGAACATTATTCAGCAGCTTTCACTGGACTCTATGAAGCTGAGGGAGTTCATTCTATATAGAGGGGGTGCAATTCAATATGTTAACAAGGGAACATTATTCAGCAGCTTTCACTGGACTCTATGAAGCTGAGGGACTTCATTCTATATAGAGGGGGTGCAATTCAATATGTTAACAAGGGAACATTATTCAGCAGCTTTCACTGGACTCTATGAAGCTGAGGGACTTCATTCTATATAGAGGGGGTGGAACACTTTTGTCCAGAGCTGTATTCCACACACACACACACACACACACAAAGAAACTCGAATGATCAAACAAACGCAGATTTTATTTAGGTATCATGTGCCGTCAACTTTAATATATTAGAAAATATGTGAAAAATATTAAGAAACATGAAACTTTTTTTATATATGATTATTACAATATATATTTATATATTCATTCACTACTTCCCCTCCACCTTGTTTAAGGAAACAAAAACACTTTTAGCCAAACAAAACCGTTATAAAGTTAGTGTTTATAAAGCCAAAATGAAATGCAGTACAATACTGTGCGATGACCTTTCACCTCGTCTCCCTCCGAGGTGCCGCACTACAGTATAATACAAACGCTTCCTTCAGTCTCCACGGCAACCACAAACACCACATAACCACAACCTGCTTCCAACATCAGTCCTAAGGCCGGGATCTGGTGAAGGGTCTGTGGCGTGCGCTTCGCCCGGGGACAGTGCGGTAAGCAGACCACAGGGTGACAAGCACAGAGTCACTGCTGTGCGGACAGGTTCACAGCGTGCTCCAGCGCTTGAACCGCGAGTGAGCTCCGGGGAGGAGCACAGGGGTGAGTCGAACTCCTGTGAAAGACACCGGGCCTGGACATTAAGCTCCAGAAACCCCCAGCAGCATTCGGGGGAAGACAACGAGCAAACCCCGATACAAACATGCACTCCTCTAGGATGAGACGATCCATCGATACACAGTGAACCCGGTCTGTCTGTACCGACTGCACTGTCAGGCGTGTCTGTCAGCTTGACAGCACAGGGGTGAGTTCAGAGCTTGTGAAAGTTAGAGACTGAGGCCAGGGGTATTCCAACAGCTACAGCAAACTCTCCAGAAATGATCTGTGATTAAAACATAAAAAAATACCCCTCCCCTCCCTCAAAAACTCACAAATGAACACAGTATAGGTTATATTTGGTGAACGCTTATAAAAAATACCTAAAAAACCTTTTTCATTGATTAAAAGGAAATGCATACACACAGTGAGGGAGTCATAATTCACGCAGCACAGTGGAAGACATGCAGAGGAACGCTGTGTGTGACAGACGCGCTCCAACAGAGGGCTGTTCCAGAACTGAAATCAATGCAAAACGACAACAGCGCTGAGCCAGTTCTACACGGGCACGGTGCTGGCAGAACGACGGCCAGCAGGATCTGCGTTCATTAAATCCCTTCTAAAGTTTACCACGCTAAATTTGCACAGCATTCCCCGAGAAAGTCGCTGAACCTCCTTGTGCTCCGTCCTTCGGATGAGACATAAAACAAACGAGGTCCTGTCAGAAGCGACTCTATAGCAGCAGCAGCAGCTGACGATCACCCCCTTGGTCTCGAAGTCGCTTTGGATAAAAACGTCTAATTAATAATAATTAACAATTATTCCATTTAGCAGAGGTCAGCCTGGTTTGCCATGTTTTTTAACATGCTTTACCAGACCTCTCTGTGCTTTACAATGCTTCCCTATGCTTTACCAGACCTCTCTGTGCTTTACAATGCTTCCCTATGCTTTACAATGCTTCTCTATGCTTTACCAGACCTCTCTGTGCTTTACAATGCTTCCCTATGCTTTACCAGACCTCTCTGTGCTTTACAATGCTTCCCTATGCTTTACCAGACCTCTCTGTGCTTTACAATGCTTCCCTATGCTTTACCAGACCTCTCTGTGCTTTACAATGCTTCCCTGTGCTTTACCAGACCTCTCTGTGCTTTACAATGCTTTACCATGCTTTCACTGTGCTTTATTACACTGTGCTGTGCTTTCACTGTGGGAAACCTTTATATGGGATGGGAAATACATTTCTTGGGACGAACACCCATGCATAGTTTAATCAAATTCAACCAAAAATGGAATGGCGCATGATTGTGAGTGTGAGCGTGAGTGTGTGCGTGTCAGTGTGTGTCAGTGTGTGTGTCAGTGTGTGTCAGTGTGTGTGTGTGTGTGCGTGTCAGTGTGTGTCAGTGTGTGTGTCAGTGTGTGCGTGTCAGTGTGTGTCAGTGTGTGCGTGTCAGTGTGTCAGTGTCAGTATGTGTTAGTGTGTGCGTGTCAGTGTGTGTTAGTGTGTGTCAGTGTGTGCGTGTCAGTGTGTGTCAGTGTGTGCGTGTCAGTGTGTGTCAGTGTGTGCGTGTCAGTGTGCTTTGGAAAACATTTCTCTTCGTCTCTCTCCTCACTGGTTTTCAGTTGGTTGACTTGTTTCTCTCTCCCCTCCTCTTTCTTCTCTCTTTGGCACGGGAACGTGTGGCGGCTGACACAGATGGATGGAACGGGCGGACAATCTCTTTCTCTCCCTCTCTCGTTCACTTGTCCTGCCACGAGTCTCCACCAGGTGGCGCTATTTGGACAGCTTGCTGATGACTCGGATCAGAGCTCCGTTCTCATCTTTCAAGCGCTGGTTGTCGGCTTTCAGATTCGATAAGACCTGCAGAGAGGAGGGGAGGGGATAATTAAACTGAAGCTAATCTTAACGTGCTATCAGAGGGCTGGATCACATCAATATCAGGGTCTAGTGCTGTATATTATAAAGAATTTTTCAGAGGGCTGGATCACATCAATATCAGGGCCTAGTGCTGTATATTATAAGGACATTTCAGAGGGCTGGATCTCATCAATATCAGGGTCTAGTGCTGTATATTATAAAGACATTTCAGAAGCCTGGATCTCATCAATATCAGGGTCTAGTGCTGTATATTATAAAGACATTTCAGAGGGCTGGATCTCATCAATATCAGGGTCTAGTGCTGTATATTATAAAGACATTTCAGAGGGCTGGATCTCATCAATATCAGGGTCTAGCGCTGTATATTATAAAGACATTTCAGAGGGCTGTGTCTCATCAATATCAGGGTCTAGTGCTGTATATTATAAAGACATTTCAGAGGGCTGGGTCTCATCAATATCAGGGTCTAGTGCTGTATATTATAAAGACATTTCAGAGGGCTGTGTCTCATCAATATCAGGGTCTAGTGCTGTATATTATAAAGACATTTCAGAGGGCTGTGTCTCATCAATATCAGGGTCTAGTGCTGTATATTATAAAGACATTTCAGAGGGCTGGATCTCATCAATATCAGGGTCTAGTGCTGTATATTATAAAGACATTTCAGAGGGCTGGATCTCATCAATATCAGGGCCTAGTGCTGTATATTATAAAGACATTTCAGAGGGCTGGATCTCATCAATATCAGGGTCTAGTGCTGTATACTATAAAGACATTTCAGAGGGCTGGATCTCATCAATATCAGGGTCTAGTGCTGCATACTATAAAGACATTTCAGAGGGCTGTGTCTCATCAATATCAGGGTCTAGTGCTGCATACTATAAAGACATTTCAGAGGGCTGGATCGCAGGGTCTGCTTTATATTATATTATATTATATATATAATACATGTAAACTCTACAGCAGCCAGCCTCTCACCTCCATCTCTTCCTCCAGCTCTGAGACTCTTCTCTCCAAGGACTGGCGCTCCTGCAGGGTGAGACAGTGAGGGAGGAAGCAAGTGTGTGAGAGAACAACCCAGAGAGAAGGTGACGTGATATTTGTGTGATGAATCAGCTCCCAGGAACCGGACAAGCATTCAAAACCACAAATTGTCTTCCCTGGTCAGCACAATCGCCAGGGCTCAATCGCAGGTCAGCACAATCGCCAGGGCTCAATCACAGGTCAGCACTATGCCAGGGCTCAATCACTGGTCAGCACAATCGCCAGGGCTCAATCACAGGCCAGCACAATCACAGGTCAGCACAATCGCCAGGGCTCAATCACAGGTCAGCACAATCGCCAGGGCTCAATCACTGGTCAGTTTCTCACCTTCTTCTCCATCTCCAGCAGCACAGAGCGGTCTGCAAAGCGCTCCTGCATCTGAGGGAAGAGAGGACAGAATTACACACACAGATATACAAAGACATACAGACAGATACACACACACACACACACACACACACACACAAAGACATACAGACAGAGATACACACAGAGAGAGACAGATACACACACACACACACACAGACAGACAGAGATGCACACATAAAGTCACAGTTACCTGGCTGGCCTTGTCCAGTTCCCCTTTGGTCTGGATGATCTTTTTCTGGGAGTCCTGGAACTGGGACTGCAGCCGGGCATTCTCCCTGCTCATCTCCTCATAAAGCTGGGGGGAGGGGGAGAGGGGGAGTGGCATTAGCGGAAGCAGTTGGTTGGTTCTTACAGGTGTGATTTTATTTGCTACAATGCTGCGGCAACTCTGTGACTCCACCCACCTTCTTGTAGTCCTTCCTGTCTGTCTCGGAGGGGTCAGAGCGAGAGTAGGTGGAGCTAGAGCGAGAGTAGAGAGAGCCACGGCTAGCAATCCTGTCATTGGCCATCAGTTCACCCCTGAGGAAATTCAACCCAATGGTGTGTCAGTAATTGAGGTGTTACAGACGCCTTCCTCGCAGTGTGAGGTTTACAGGAGCATTTCCAACTGAATGACTTCTAAATCTGCAGAACTAGCCAGCGTGGATCGGGTGAGTTCAGTGAAATGAAACGGGGAACGCTGAGAAGGGCAAGCATTCGAATCAGGGCCGTGCTCACAGACCCACACAATACATCACTGCTGTCTGTCTGTCTGCCTGTCTAATCTAGATTTGTTTCCAATGCACAAAAACATTAACGCTACATTTTATGAATGACATATTTTACACCACGATCACATCACACTGTCCTCTGGGATCACAGCAGGGATGGCACGAAGACTCCTATTGCATAGCAGTTCACCCACTCCAGGTTTCACTGCGAGCTTGATTAGCCACACTGTACTGGTCACAAGCTCAGGCATGTCTAATTAAACTCAGAGTGAAGGCAGGAATGGATCACACTGCTGTGCAATGCAGGGAGTCTCATTTCCAGCCCTGTTGCAGTGTGCATGTTGTGTCACTGGAATACACAGCTAGTGGATCTGCAGGGCCTGGGAATGAAACGGCAGTGCCGTTGAGCTCTGACTCCACGGCTTCATTCACTGAGCCACGTTCAGCTGTGAATCACAGAGAGGACAAACAAACAAGACTTACCTGCTGAGCCTGTCAGCCTGAAACACAACCGAGAGAGAGAGAGAGAGAGAGATTAGTGGTCATGTGACCTGCACAGCCCTTGCCGGCACACCATGTGACCTGTCAACTACAAACACAGAGGCACCAGGGAGACTGCAGATTCCACCATGCAACCCTATGCGTCTCAGTGTGTCTCACTACATGTGTGTGTGTGTGTGTGTGTCTCAGTGCACCTCTGCCCCTGGGTAAAGTCCAGGCAGGTTGGCTAATCCAATTACCAGCTTGAGGAGAGGAGCGGAAGTACAGACTCTGAGCGTCTGGCTTTCCTGTTTCCCTTCCTGGGTTTAGGAAGGATTTAAAAAAAAAAAAAAAAAGAAAAAAAAGGATGTCAGAAATCAAATCTACTGAACCTTCTCTACCCACTGAGCTCCTCAAACCCACTGCCTTCCACACTGCAGCCCAGCGCTTTCTCTAACCACTGAGCTACTCAAACCCACTGCCTTCCACACTGCAGCCCAGCGCTTTCTCTAACCACTGAGCTCCTCAAACCCACTGCCTTCCACACTGCAGCCCAGCGCTTTCTCTAACCACTGAGCTCCTCAAACCCACTGCCTTCCACACTGCAGCCCAGCGCTTTCTCTAACCACTGAGCTCCTCAAACCCACTGCCTTCCACACTGCAGCCCAGCGCTTTCTCTAACCACTGAGCTCCTCAAACCCACTGCCTTCCACACTGCAGCCCAGCACTCTAACCACTGAGCTCCTCAAACCCACTGCCTTCCACACTGCAGCCCAGCACTCCAACCACTGAGCTCCTCAAACCCACTGCCTTCCACACTGCAGCCCAGCGCTTTCTCTAACCACTGAGCTCCTCAAACCCACTGCCTTCCACACTGCAGCCCAGCGCTTTCTCTAACCACTGAGCTCCTCAAACCCACTGCCTTCCACACTGCAGCCCAGCGCTTTCTCTAACCACTGAGCTACTCAAACCCACTGCCTTCCACACTGCAGCCCAGTGCTTTCTCTACCCACTGAGCTCCTCAAACCCACTGCCTTCCACACTGCAGCCCAGCGCTTTCTCTAACCACTGAGCTACTCAAACCCACTGCCTTCCACACTGCAGCCCAGCGCTTTCTCTAACCACTGAGCTCCTCAAACCCACTGCCTTCCACACTGCAGCCCAGCGCTTTCTCTAACCACTGAGCTCCTCAAACCCACTGCCTTCCACACTGCAGCCCAGCACTCTAACCACTGAGCTACTCAAACCCACTGCCTTCCACACTGCAGCCCAGCACTCTAACCACTGAGCTACTCAAACCCACTGCCTTCCACACTGCAGCCCAGCGCTTTCTCTAACCACTGAGCTACTCAAACCCACTGCCTTCCACACTGCAGCCCAGCGCTTTCTCTAACCACTGAGCTCCTCAAACCCACTGCCTTCCACACTGCAGCCCAGCGCTTTCTCTAACCACTGAGCTACTCAAACCCACTGCCTTCCACACTGCAGCCCAGCGCTTTCTCTAACCACTGAGCCACTCAAACCCACTGCCTTCCACACTGCAGCCCAGCAATCCAACCACTGAGCTCCTCAAACCCACTGCCTTCCACACTGCAGCCCAGCGCTTTCTCTAACCACTGAGCTACTCAAACCCACTGCCTTCCAGACTGCAGCCCAGCGCTTTCTCTACCCACTGAGCTCCTCAAACCCACTGCCTTCCACACTGCAGCCCAGCACTCCAACCACTGAGCTACTCAAACCCACTGCCTTCCACACTGCAGCCCAGCGCTTTCTCTACCCACTGAGCTCCTCAAACCCACTGCCTTCCACACTGCAGCCCAGCACTCCAACCACTGAGCTCCTCAAACCCACTGACTTCCACACTGCAGCCCAGCACTCTAACCACTGAGCTACTCAAACCCACTGCCTTCCACACTGCAGCCCAGCGCTTTCTCTAACCAGTGAGCTCCTCAAACCCACTGCCTTCCACACTGCAGCCCAGCGCTTTCTCTAACCACTGAGCTACTCAAACCCACTGCAGCCCAGCGCTTTCTCTAACCACTGAGATACTCAAACCCACTGCCTTCCACACTGCAGCCCAGCGCTTTCTCTACCCACTGAGCTACTCAAACCCACTGCCTTCCACACTGCAGCCCAGCACTCCAGCCACTGAGCTACTTAAACCCACTGCCTTCCACACTGCAGCCCAGAGCTTTCTTTCTACCTATAACCATCTTTCTGTTATATCAATTACTATGTCCGCGGGATACCAGCCACAGATGGTACGACTCATTCTCCAGTCCTCACTGTGAATGTGCCTCCCGCCTCCCTCCTTCCAATCTCCCCCCCCTTCCCCCTTCTCAAAGTGTGCTAATCTGGGCTGGGAGACTCTTGCTTGTGACATTTCAAATCTCATTAATGCTAACTGGGTCCGACCCTAAACCCTGCAGCCCAGGGCTGGTCAGCGTTCTGGTTTGGGGTGTGTGGGTGCGAATCAGCAAGGGTGTGTGTGTGGTTTGTTTTCTTAATCCTGTACTGTTTGCCGTCTTTCTCTTCCAATTAAGAAAGAAGGTGTGTATGCCACAGATTTTAACTCACTCACACACACAAACACACAATCATAAACACACACACTCACACTGCTCCTGCTCACCTGCTCAGCCCGGCCCCCTCCCTCCTCCTCTCCGGTGTCCTCGTTGTCATCACTCTGTTGGGCACAAGGGGGCATAATGAGGATCATAACTCCCACGACAGGAAGGCACTCCTCAGCATGTTGTTCAGTCCAGTCCCCCCTCTCCTCACCGTGTTGTTCAGTCCAGTCCCCCCTCTCCTCAGCATGTTGTTCAGTCCAGTCCCCCCTCTCCTCACCATGTTGTTCAGTCCAGTCCCCCCTCTCCTCAGCATGTTGTTCAGTCCAGTCCCCCCTCTCCTCACCGTGTTGTTCAGTCCAGTCCCCCCCTCTCCTCACCGTGTTGTTCAGTCCAGTCCCCCCTCTCCTCACCATGTTGTTCAGTCCAGTCCCCCCTCTCCTCACCGTGTTGTTCAGTCCAGTCCCCCCCTCTCCTCAGCATGTTGTTCAGTCCAGTCCCCCCTCTCCTCACCATGTTGTTCAGTCCAGTCCCCCCTCTCCTCACCGTGTTGTTCAGTCCAGTCCCCCCTCTCCTCACCGTGTTGTTCAGTCCAGTCCCCCCTCTCCTCACCGTGTTGTTCAGTCCAGTCCCCCCTCTCCTCACCGTGTTGTTCAGTCCAGTCCCCCCTCTCCTCACCGTGTTGTTCAGTCCAGTCCCCCCTCTCCTCACCGTGTTGTTCAGTCCAGTCCCCCCTCTCCTCACCGTGTTGTTCAGTCCAGTCCCCCCTCTCCTCACCGTGTTGTTCAGTCCAGTCCCCCCTCTCCTCACCGTGTTGTTCAGTCCAGTCCCCCCCTCTCCTCACCGTGTTGTTCAGTCCAGTCCCCCCTCTCCTCACCGTGTTGTTCAGTCCCTCTCCTCTTCTCTTTCCTCGTGGTCTGCGTCGGTCTCTCATTCCTGGCCCCAGCTTGTCATCCGAGTCCTTCTCCCCCGAGGCGCTCTGCCGAGCCTCTGAGACAGGGAGAGAGTACATTGTATATGGGTATAGAACATGTATGTGTATATGTGTGTGTGTGTATGTATATAAAAAATTTCAAAATCCTTGTACAGCTGCTGCATTAACTGCATGAGCATGTGAGTGAGTGAGTCTGAGTGTGTCTGTGTGTGAGTGTGAGTGAGAGCGAGTGTGATTGAGTGAGTCTGAGTGTGTATGAGTGTGAGTGAGAGCGAGTGTGATTGAGTGAGTCTGAGTGTGTCTGTGTGTGAGTGTGAGTGAGAGCGAGTGTGATTGAGTGAGTCTGAGTGTGTGTGAGTGTGAGTGAGAGCGAGTGTGATTGAGTGAGTCTGAGTGTGTCTGTGTGTGAGTGTGAGTGAGAGCGAGTGTGATTGAGTGAGTCTGAGTGTGTCTGTGTGTGAGTGTGAGTGAGTGCGAGTGTGAGTGAGTGAGTCTGAGTGTGTCTGTGTGTGAGTGTGAGTGAGAGCGAGTGTGATTGAGTGAGTGTCTGTGTCTCAGGTACCTTTGCTCTCCTCAGGTCTGTCAGGTCGGCTGGGGTCGGCGGGGGTCGTGAGGCCCAGCAGGTCTGACTTCTGCAGGTTCGCAATGCGTGACCTCCAGGTGACCTCCTGACAATAACATCATCACAAGGACTGTCACTGACAAGGTATTCTCTTCTCTGTCCCCCAGTCCTGCTAGCCCATTGTTTCTGCCCTCTCCTCTCCTCTCCTCTCCTCACCCCCTCTTCTCCAGTCCTGCCAGCCCACTGTTTCTGCCCTCTCCTCTCCTCTCCTCACCCCCTCTTCTCCAGTCCTGCCAGCCCACTGTTTCTGCCCTCTCCTCTCCTCTCCTCACCCCCTCTTCTCCAGTCCTGCCAGCCCACTGTTTCTGCCCTCTCCTCTCCTCTCCTCACCCCCTCTTCTCCAGTCCTGCCAGCCTCTCCTCTCCTCTCCTCACCCCCTCTTCTCCAGTCCTGCCAGCCCATTGTTTCTGCCCTCTCCTCTCCTCTCCTCACCCCCTCTTCTCCAGTCCTGCTAGCCCGGTGCTTGCTCAATGCCTCTGCTCTCTCCTTCTCCTCCTCCTCCTCTCTCTTCCTCTCCTCGTCTCTCTGCTCGTTCGCTCTCGTCTCCAGCTGTCCCTTCATTGTCTTCTCAGCCTCCTGCAGGTCTGTCAGAGTGACTCCCTGGAGCACAAAAAGACAAGCGGAACACGGGGATTACTCTAGAACAGGAACACTGGGATTGCTCTAGAACAGGAACACAGGGATTACTCTAGAACAGGAACACAGGGATTGCTCTAGAACAGGAACACAGGGATTACTCTAGAACAGGAACACAGGGATTACTCTAGAACAGGAACACAGGGATTGCTCTAGAACAGGAACACAGGGATTACTCTAGAACAGGAACACAGGGATTACTCTAGAACAGGAACACAGGGATTGCTCTAGAACAGGAACACAGGGATTACTCAAGTACATAAACAGAGTAAGGCTACTCTTGAGGAAACTGATACCAATCTAGAGCACAGGGACAGACTGGGAGATTACTCTGGAACAGTACCCGTACCTGTGTGGATCTCCGGGACTGCCGGGCGTGTCGGGACCGCGCCTTCCTCTGGGCCTCGGCCTCCTCATCTCGCACCGGGGTCAGGTATGACCTGGAACACACAGAACCAGAACCGGACCTGGTCAGAGACACAGCACAGCAGGACCAGAACACAACTGGGACACACACGAAATAAAAAGAACCAGTCACAGACACTGCAGGACGGGAACAGGTCAGAGACAGAACCCAACTGGACCGGGTCACACACAAAAGAGTACCAGAGCCAGGCTCCCGGCACACATCAGCAATGCGCTGCCCAGCCTGGCAGTGCCTGGCTGTGATGTCACTTCCTGTCTCACCTGCGGCGCTCCTTTGCCTCGTTCTGGGTGGCAGCAGTCGCACTGGATGAGGATGTCGTAGTTGTCATGGAAACAGAGTCTTTGTCCTCCACCTGCCGTGCAAGCCTGGGAGGGAGGGGGGGGGCATTAGAAATACTGCAGAAATACTAGAGAAATTACACCAAGAAAACTATAAAAATCAAGGTGCATTTACATTGAGAAAGACTTCCAGTCAAACCGTTTCTCATTGAATTCACACTGAAGACACTGAGAAAGACTTCCAGTCAAAACGTTTCTCATTGAATTCACACTGAAGACACTGAGAAAGACTTCCAGTCAAAACGTTTCTCATTGAATTCACACTGAAGACACTGAGAAAGACTTCCAGTCAAAACGTTTCTCATTGAATTCACACTGAAGACACTGAGAAAGACTTCCAGTCAAAACGTTTCTCATTGAATTCACACTGAAGACACTGAGAAAGACTTCCAGTCAAAACGTTTCTCATTGAATTTGCAGAGTTTCTTTTAGTGTTTGTAAACAGTGACCAGCGCTCCTCAGAGCCGAGTCCGGGGGTGTTTCTCATTGAATTTCTAAAGTGACGTTTGTAAAGGCAGCGGTATTAAGTGTGTAATGGTTCGGGATGATATTTCAACCCCCTCCCCTTACCTCTGTGCCGTCAGGGCGTTGAGTCGGCTGAGGGCAGAGGTGGACGTCGTCCCAGAATCCTCTGCTTTGCGTCCGAAGGAGGAGCTGAAACACCACAGAGACTTCATTAACAGAGAGCACGTTTCTCTGGGGTCTGTACAGAGCTGCGTGCATTCCTGGGTATGGGAGGATTACTGAAGGAAAAGCACCCACTCCTTCCACTTCATACAAACCGGACCAGGCAATCACCTCAAAGAAAGATGGATGCGAGCTTCACACACACTCAGAGAACACACAGAGACAGACAAAGACACATTCAAACACACTGTGAGCGACAGAGACAGACAATGAACAAGTCCCTGAGCCCCCGCCCCAGTGATGAGACTCAGTCAGTACCTCCTGTAGCCATGGCGATAGGGAAGGGGCTGGGCACGCACACTCTCCCCCACCACTTGCAAATACAGTTCCCTGCACAGTGACATCATCAGTGACATCAGAGACCGCATGCAAGACAGAAAAGGCAACAAACAAAAAACAAGCCAGTGTCAGTAAGAAAGGAGAATGACAGGCAGAGAGACCAGGCAGAGAGACCATGCAGAACCTGTGCACAGACCAGACAGAGAGACCACGCACAGAGACCATGCACAGAGACCAGACAGAGAGACCACGCGCAGAGACCACGCACAGAGACCAGGCAGAGAGGCCACGCACAGAGGCCATGCACAGAGAGACCAGGCAGAGAGACCACGCAGAGAGACCAGGCACAGAGACCACGCACAGAGACCACGCAGAGAGGCCACGCACAGAGGCCATGCCACAGGCAGAGAGACCACGCAGAGAGCCCAGGCACAGAGGCCACGCAGAGAGACCACGCAGAGGGGCCACGCACAGGGGCCACGCACAGAGAGACCACGCACAGAGCCCACGCACAGAGCCCACGCACTGAGACCACGCACAGAGACCACGCACAGAGACCACGCAGAGAGACCACGCACAGAGCCCACGCACAGAGACCACGCACAGAGACCACGCACAGAGCCCACGCACAGAGACCACGCACAGAGACCACGCACAGAGCCCACGCACAGAGACCACGCACAGAGACCACGCACAGAGCCCACGCACAGAGACCACGCACAGAGACCACGCACAGAGCCCACGCACAGAGACCACGCACAGAGACCACGCACAGAGACCACGCACAGAGACCACGCACAGAGACCAGGCACAGAGCCCACGCACAGAGACCACGCACAGAGACCAGGCACAGAGCCCACGCACAGAGACCACGCACAGAGACCACGCACAGAGCCCACGCACAGAGACCACGCACAGAGACCAGGCACAGAGACCACGCACAGAGACCACGCACAGAGACCACGCACAGAGACCACGCACAGAGACCACGCACAGAGACCACGCACAGAGAGGCCACGCACAGAGACCAGGCACAGAGACCAGGCACAGAGACCACGCACAGAGACCACGCACAGAGCCCACGCACAGAGACCACGCACAGAGCCCACGCACAGAGACCACGCACAGAGACCACGCACAGAGACCACGCACAGAGACCACGCACAGAGACCACGCACAGAGACCACGCACAGAGACCACGCACAGAGACCACGCACAGAGACCACGCACAGAGAGGCCACGCACAGAGACCACGCACAGAGACCACGCACAGAGACCACGCACAGAGACCACGCACTGAGCCCACGCACAGAGACCACGCAGAGCCCACGCACAGAGCCCACGCACAGAGCCCACGCACAGAGACCAGGCAGAGATGAGGAGCCTGTGATCCGGCCAGACCGAGACCATCACCTCTAACAGCACAGCTTACTGCTGATTCCTGGTCCCGAACAATAATGAAAATTGGATTTGAAAGAACATGGATTGGAAAGCTTTGGTTTGCACTCCTTGAAGAGGAGGGGGAGGCAGAGAGAAACGAGGTAAGAGAACAGACATTACAATTGGAGAGCCTCGTCTTGGTTAGCAATCTTTTAAAGGCGGGTTAGGAAGTGTACTGAAAAACGCTGAAACGACGAAGCTGATCGGTATCCGTAATGATCGATCAGTAACCGCTCCAATCGCTTAACAAGCGGCAAAACCTTTAACGCGGTACCGTGACAGATGGACTAGAATCCCGTCTGCGGTTCCGAGCACACCCGTCTGGTACCGGCTGACCCATACCAAGCCTGCCACACCAGATCCGGTCCACAGGTTACTGGGCAAACTCGCTGTTTCAACCCGTCTCAATGGGGACTGACCGGATCACTGCATAGAACTCAGACAGACAGACACACAGACCTACAGACACACAGACAGAGACACAAAAAGGCAGACAGACCTGCGCTGAAAGCCGGGGGCAGAGCTCGTGACCTCGCTCCCTGATTGGCTGTTGAGGCGGCGTGTGTAGGAGGAGCTCCTGGCGAGTGCGCCCGTGACATCGGTGCTGTCAACCGCTGTGGGTTGCCGTGGAAACGAGCTGCTGCATGGGGGAGGGGAGGAGTTATGCACTCGCTTGCGTTTCTGCTTTTTGTCCAACAGACAGTAAAGAAAAGCTACAAGCAGAAGAGGAAGAACTAGAAGCAGCTCCCACTCCAAGAAATGTGAGTCTGGAGCTCCAAAACTCGATCTTACTAATTTCACAAGCACGTCGCAGATCATGGGGATCGCACTAGAGTAACTCAAGCTGGAAAGAGATTAGGAAGCTCCCAGCCCCCTCCCCTCCCCCCATACCTGCTAGGGGGCTCGTGACTGCTGTCCGGGATGCTGAAGAGGTGTCGGGTGGGGGTGGGGGGGACCCGGGCCAGACGGGGCTCCCTGCTCTCTCCGTCCTGCGGTAGCAAAAACCCAACCAATAACTCCATCAATACCACAAGTCACAGCCCACTCGGTCAAGCCCTCCCACTCTCCGTGCTGTACCCGCCTCACCTTGGCCTGCGTCTCTGTGCCAGTGAGTCGGGGGCTGGACGCGGACCGGATGATCCCCCCGCTGCTGTCCCGGACCTTGCTCTCCTCCTGGCCCCTAGGCGCCCCCGCGCTGTTCAGGGCCCCGTAGCTGCCTGTCTTGCGCAGTGAGGTCCTCCAGGAGGTAGGGGGCGCTGCTCCGTCCTTCCTCTCCTCCTCCGCCCCGCCCGTGGCAGAGCGAGGGGCTGCAGGAGGTTTGCTGGGGGGGCTGGAGCTCTGGAGGGGGGGCACAATTATCCAGGACTTAAACACTCAGTGGAAAAGAGAAACGCAACGGCGAAGCGGGGCTGTGGTGAGGTCACTTCAATCTCTAATGAATGAAACGCAACGGCGAAGCGGGGCTGTGGTGAGGTCACTTCAATCTCTAATGAATGAAACGCAACGGCGAAGCGGGGCTGTGGTGAGGTCACTTCAATCTCTAATGAATGAAACGCAACGGTGAAGCGGGGCTGTGGTGAGGTCACTTCAATCTCTAATGAATGAAACGCAACGGCGAAGCGGGGCTGTGGTGAGGTCACTTCAATCTCTAATGAATGAAACGCAACGGCGAAGCGGGGCTGTGGTGAGGTCACTTCAATCTCTAATGAATGAAACGCAACGGCGAAGCGGGGCTGTGGTGAGGTCACTTCAATCTCTAATGAATGAAACGCAACGGCGAAGCGGGGCTGTGGTGAGGTCACTTCAATCTCTAATGAATGAAACGCAACGGGGAAGCGGGGCTGTGGTGAGGTCACTTCAATCTCTAATGAATGAAACGCAACGGGGAAGCGGGGCTGTGGTGAGGTCACTTCAATCTCTAATGAATGAAACGCAACGGGGAAGCGGGGCTGTGGTGAGGTCACTTCAATCTCTAATGAATGAAACGCAATGGCGAAACGGGGTTGTGGTGAGGTCACTTCAATCTCTAATGAATGAAACGCAATGGTGAAGCGGGGCTGTGGTGAGGTCACTTCAATCTCTAATGAATGAAACGCAACGGCGAAGCGGGGCTGTGGTGAGGTCACTTCAATCTCTAATGAATGAAACGCAATGGTGAAGCGAGGCTGTGGTGAGGTCACTTCAATCTCTAATGAACGAAACGCAACGGGGAAGCGGGGCTGTGGTGAGGTCACTTCAATCTCTAATGAATGAAACGCAATGGTGAAGCGGGGCTGTGGTGAGGTCACTTCAATCTCTAATGAATGAAACGCAATGGTGAAGCGGGGCTGTGGTGAGGTCACTTCAATCTCTAATGAATGAAACGCAACGGGAAGCGGGGCTGTGGTGAGGTCACTTCAATCTCTAATGAATGAAACGCAACGGGGAAGCGGGGCTGTGGTGAGGTCACTTCAATCTCTAATGAATGAAACGCAATGGTGAAGCGGGGCTGTGGTGAGGTCACTTCAATCTCTAATGAATGAAACGCAATGGTGAAGCAGGGCTGTGGTGAGGTCACTTCAGTCTTCTCTGATGAACGAATCTGATATTTCTTCCTTATTACTTTAAATACCAAACCATGCTTTCTCACCACTTTGATCAATTCCTGGTTTCACTGTGAGTTTAATAAGACACACCTGAGCTTGTTCCCCAGACACACTGGGGCTGATCAAGCTGCTGGTAAAACCTGGACTAGGTGACACTGCTGTGCAACAGGAGTCTTTGATATTATTCTTAAACTCACAGAATGAATGTAAAACCTGGAGTATTACCATTGTTATTATCAAGCTCATTAGGCTCCACCCACCTTCTTGCTGAGTCCGCTGGTTGCCGCAGCGACGGCAGGACTGTTCAGTTCGTTGTTCAAGTTGTTTATTATTTCACGAGTTTTCACTTTCTCTGCATAAAAAAGAGAGAGAGAGAGAGAGAGAGAGAGAGAGAGAGAGAGAGAGAGAGAGAGAGAGAGCGCTCATAGAACAAACCGATGTGTACACTGAACCGAAATAGAAGGCAGGAAGTGCCAAACCTCTCTCTTCTGCCAGATTCCTCCTCGGAGCTAGAGCTGCTCGACTCTCTATGACCTCCCTCTCTCACCTGGCTCTCTCGCTCACTCACTCTCTGTCTCTCTGACTTGCTCGCTCTCTCTCTAGCGCTCACTCGCTCTCTGACTCTCTGACTCTCGCGCTCTCTCACCTGGCTCTCTCACTCACTCGCTCACTCTCTGTCTCTCTGACTTGCTCGTTCTCTCTCTCTCTAGCACTCACTCGCTCTCTGACTCTCTGACTCTCGCGCTCTCTCACCTGGCTCTCTCACTCACTCACTCTCTGTCTCTCTGACTTGCTCGCTCTCTCTCTCTAGCGCTCACTCGCTCTCTGACTCTCTGACTCTCGCGCTCTCTCACCTGGCTCTCTCGCTCACTCACTCACTCTCTGTCTCTCTGACTTGCTCGCTCTCTCTCTCTCTCTAGCGCTCACTCGCTCTCTGACTCTCGCGCTCTCTCACCTGGCTCTCTCGCTCACTCTCTGTCTCTCTGACTTGCTCTCTCTCTCTCTCTCTAGCGCTCACTCGCTCTCTGACTCTCTGACTCTCGCGCTCTCTCACCTGGCTCTCTCACTCACTCACTCTCTGTCTCTCTGACTTGCTCGCTCTCTCTCTCTCTCTCTACCGCTCTCTCGCTCTCTGACTCTCGCGCTCTCTCACCTGGCTCACTCACTCTCTGTCTCTCTGACTTGCTCGCTCTCTCTCTCTCTCTCTAGCGCTCACTCGCTCTCTGACTCTCGCGCTCTCTCACCTGGCTCTCTCACTCTCTGTCTCTCTGACTTGCTCGCTCTCTCTCTCTCTAGCGCTCACTCGCTCTCTCACTCTCTGACTCTCGCGCTCTCTCACCTGGCTCACTCACTCTCTGTCTCTCTGACTTGCTCGCTCTCTCTCTCTCTAGCGCTCACTCGCTCTCTCACTCTCTGACTCTCGCGCTCTCTCACCTGGCTCTCTCGCTCACTCACTCACTCTCTGTCTCTCTGACTTGCTCTCTCTCTCTCTCTCTAGCGCTCACTCGCTCTCTCACTCTCTGACTCTCGCGCTCTCTCACCTGGCTCTCTCGCTCACTCACTCACTCTCTGTCTCTCTGACTTGCTCGCTCTCTCTCTCTCTAGCGCTCACTCGCTCTCTGACTCTCGCGCTCTCTCACCTGGCTCTCTCGCTCGCTCACTCTCTGTCTCTCTGACTTGCTCGCTCTCTCTCTCTCTCTCTACCGCTCACTCGCTCTCTGACTCTCGCGCTCTCTCACCTGGGCTCACTCACTCTCTGTCTCTCTGACTTGCTCGCTCTCTCTCTCTCTAGCGCTCTCTGACTCTCGCGCTCTCTCACCTGGCTCTCTCGCTCGCTCACTCACTCTCTGTCTCTCTGACTTGCTCGCTCTCTCTCTCTCTAGCGCTCTCTCGCTCTCTGACTCTCGCGCTCTCTCACCTGGCTGTCTCACTCGCTCACTCTCTGTCTCTCTGACTTGCTCGCTCTCTCTCTCTCTAGCGCTCACTCGCTCTCTGACTCTCGCGCTCTCTCACCTGGCTCTCTCGCTCGCTCACTCTCTGTCTCTCTGACTTGCTCGCTCTCTCTCTCTCTAGCGCTCACTCGCTCTCTGACTCTCGTGCTCTCTCACCTGGCTGTCTCACTCGCTCACTCTCTGTCTCTCTGACTTGCTCGCTCGCTCTCTCTCTAGCGCTCACTCGCTCTCTGACTCTCTGACTCTCGCGCTCTCTCACCTGGCTCTCTCGCTCACTCTCTGTCTCTCTGACTTGCTCGCTCTCTCTCTCTCTAGCGCTCACTCGCTCTCTGACTCTCGCGCTCTCTCACCTGGCTCGCTCACTCTTTGTCTCTCTGACTTGCTCGCTCTCTCTCTCTCTAGCGCTCACTCGCTCTCTGACTCTCGTGCTCTCTCACCTGGCTGTCTCACTCGCTCACTCTTTGTCTCTCTGACTTGCTCGCTCTCTCTCTCTCTAGCGCTCACTCGCTCTCTCACTCTCTGACTCTTGCGCTCTCTCACCTGGCTCTCTCGACTTGCTCGCTCTCTCTCTCTCTAGCGCTCTCTGACTCTCTGACTCTCTCTCTCTGTCTCTGTCTCTCTCTCGCTCGCTCACTCTGTCTCTCGCTCTCTCTCTCTCTAGCGCTCACTCACTCTCTGACTCTCTCGCTCTCTCACCTGGCTCTCTCACTCGCTCACTCTCTCTGTCTCTCTTAGTTGCGAGAGAGCGAGCGTCTCTGCTCGACTGCTGAGAGACTGACTCTGACTCGCTCGAGAGAGAGATGCGCGAACGAGTACTGAGAGAGAGAGAGTGAGAGCGCGAGAGAGAAGCTCCGACTCACTTCTCCTCTCTCCTGCGACTTGAGTGAGCGAGAGAGTTGACGCTGCTCTCTCACCTGGCTCTCTCGCTCGCTCACTCTTTGTCTCTCTGACTTGCTCGCTCTCTCTCTCTCTAGCGCTCACTCGCTCTCTGACTCTCGTGCTCTCTCACCTGGCTGTCTCACTCGCTCACTCTGTCTCTCTGACTTGCTCGCTCGCTCTCTCTCTAGCGCTCACTCACTCTCTGACTCTCTGACTCTCGCGCTCTCTCACCTGGCTCTCTCACTCACTCACTTACTCTCTGTCTCTCTGACTTGCTCGCTCTCTCTCTCTCTAGCGCTCACTCGCTCTCTGTCTCTCTGACTGCTCGCTCTCTCTCTCTCTAGCTCTCTCTCTCGCTCACTCTCTGTCTCTCGCTGCTCGCTCACTCGCTCTCTCTCTAGCGCTCACTCGCTCTCTCACTCTCTGACTCTCGCGCTCTCTCACCTGGCTCTCTCACTCTCTGTCTCTCTGACTTGCTCGCTCTCTCTCTCTCTAGCGCTCACTCGCTCTCTGACTCTCGTGCTCTCTCACCTGGCTGTCTCACTCGCTCACTCTCTGATGAATCTCTCTCTCTGTCGCTCACGAATCGCTCTCGCTACTCTCTGCCTCATCGCTCTCCTGACTCTCGCTCGCTCATGGTCACCTGGCTCTCTGCGATCGCTCTCTCGCAGCGCCACTCACTCTCTGAGCCTCTGACTCTGAGCGCTCTGCTCTCCTGCTCTCTCTCACCTGGACTCTCTCACTCGCTGCAATCACTCGTCGGTCTCTCTGACCGCTTGCTCTCTCTCGCTCTAGCGCTGTCATCACGCCTAACTCTCTGACGCTCACCTACTTCTCTGATCTCTCACTGACTCTCTCGCTTCTGCGCTCTTCTCTGCGCTTCAGGTCGCTTCTCTCTCCAAGAGTAGCGCTCCGAAGATCACGTCACCTGGCTGTCTCACGCACATCACAAATCGCGTTCACTTGCTCGCTCTCTCTCTCTCTAGCGCTCACTCGCTCTCTGACTCTCGCGCTCTCTCACCTGGCTCTCTCGCTCGCTCACTCTCTGTCTCTCTGACTTGCTCGCTCTCTCTCTCTCTAGCGCTCACTCACTCTCTCTCTCACTCTCGCGCTCTCTCACCTGGCTGTCTCACTCGCTCACTCTGTCTCTCTGACTTGCTCGCTCGCTCTCTCTCTAGCGCTCACTCGCTCTCTGACTCTCTGACTCTCGCGCTCTCTCACCTGGCTCTCTCGCTCACTCGCTCTCTGTCTCTCTGACTTGCTCGCTCTCTCTCTCTCTAGCGCTCACTCGCTCTCTCACTCTCGCACTCTCGCGCTCTCTCACCTGGCTCTCTCACTCACTCACTTACTCTCTGTCTCTCTGACTTGTTCGCTCTCTCTCTCTCTAGCGCTCACTCACTCTCTGACTCTCTCACTCTCTCACCTGGCTGTCTCACTCGCTCACTCTGTCTCTCTGACTTGCTCGCTCGCTCTCTCTCTAGCGCTCACTCGCTCTCTGACTCTCGCCTGACTCTCACGCTCTCTCACCTGGCTCTCTCGCTCACTCACTTTCTGTCTCTCTGACTTGCTTGCTCTCTCTCTCTCTC
The DNA here is from genome assembly GCF_017654505.1 of Polyodon spathula. Classification (NCBI taxonomy): domain Eukaryota; kingdom Metazoa; phylum Chordata; class Actinopteri; order Acipenseriformes; family Polyodontidae; genus Polyodon; species Polyodon spathula. The sequence continues at coordinate 268,139 of NC_054552.1, read as the reverse complement.
TCTCTAGCGCTCACTCGCTCTGACTCTCTGACTCTCGCGCTCTCTCACCTGGCTCTCTGACTTGCTCGCTCGCTCTCTCTCTCTAGCGCTCACTCGCTCTCTGACTCTCGTGCTCTCTCACCTGGCTCTCTCGCTCGCTCACTCTCTGTCTCTCTGACTTGCTCGCTCTCTAACTCACTCACTGACTCTCGCTCGCTCTCCGGCTCTCTTGCTCGCTCTCTCCTGACTCTCGCTCTCTCTCTCACCTGACTCGGTCTCAGACTCTGTGTCAGATTCCTCCTCAGAGCTGGAGCTGCTCGACTCTCCCTTCCTCTCCTCCTCCACTCCCTCGAAGGCCACTGGTTCGAGTGTCTCCAGGGCACGCCTCTCCTTGTCGTGCAGAGAGATCTTCTCTTTACTGCTCATACGAGAAATAGAGCTCCTGTGGGGGGGGCATCGGGGAAGGGAGAGGGGGCGGGGCAAACACCATGCAGTAGCCAATCAGTGTCACACACACACGGCAAACAGCACAGCCAATCAGTGTGAGATTCCACTTCCCCTTTAAGAGAAACTCCAGACTTCTAGCACTGGAGCCCCAGTTTTGAGAGTTTCTGCTCAGCGAACGAGATTTAAAAAACATTACTAATTTAAAGCTTAAATAAAAAGAAAAAATGTAACCCTCTTACTTTGGTATCTGATTTAAACTTTGAAAAGTATAGAAAGTGAACTAGTGAACCGTCAACACAGCCGAGCCGCAAATTAACCAATCAGTGAACAGAGACTAAATCATCTTGCTTTGAAAATCAAACACCAAAAATATTGCTTAAAGGGGAAGTGTTTTTAGCCACAGTGTGTTACAAGCTCATACGTCAGTGTAAAAATCAACAAACAAACTGACCCCCCCGCCACACACACACGCTAACACACACACTGAAACACGAGCACACGCTAACACACACACACACACACACACACACACACACGGCTGTGGACCTGTGGAGTACCATTGACCTGTTCTCTTACTGGACAGCTCAATGGTTTTCTAGGCTGAGCCGAGCATCATAAGGAGGCTGGTTTCAGCGCTGCAGGGGTTAAACTCGACCTGTCAGTGTGACGTACGCCCCTCTACCTACACAGTGATCCCAAACGAAGCCCCAGCGCAGGGGTGCATGCATGCAGCATGTTTACCGACTCTGCCCGGCTCAGCCAGGGCTGAGAATAAGACTCCTATTGCACAGCAGTTTCACCCTCCTCCCCA